>NC_138206.1:12076524-12257412 GCF_964194415.1 Vipera berus
GGGATAAAACTGTAACCCTCTGGGTTTATTGTTGATCATGGCTGAACACTGAAGGCTGTACTTTTGTTAGTGGAAGGGCTAAGGAGCGTAGGACTTCCCTGCCATTTAAATTCGGGAAACCTAGTTTCCCCAGGCAAAATTTATGGCTGCAACTTATCTAATGTGAGCTGGTATAATATACTAGTAAAATGTTATTCCGTGTTTCTTCTCTCTCATCCTGTCTTCAAAAGTTGCGGCTGCAGGAATGCGTATTGGTGAAGCTTCCGTGGACAGTGCTGTGAACTGCCTACTAAATATTTCCTCTAATAAAAGCATTTTGCTTTTTGCATCGTCCATTTCGGTTTCTGATTTTTATCTGTAATGCTTCTAATTTTTTTTTTCTTATTCCACTTTGATGACTTATTTTTACTTTGGATATTTTCCCTCCTGATTAGCCTCTTGGTATGAAGTCCTGTGATAAAGGAGTTTGCACATTATATGTCATAAAATGTTTCTGTAGTTAGGTAAGATAAAACGGCAGCGGTCTTTCAGAAAATAGAAACGAATTCAGAGTTGCTGTGATTTCTAATCTCTGGAAAACTTTATTGTCGTCATCATGCTTGGCTCATTTGTGTAAGTTATCTATTTTTCCCAAATGTTGGAAAATAAGAGCTTTTCTAAATCAGGCAAAAGACCTTAATAGTTCAACTTCCATCATGCCCAGTCAAATCCCTGTTGAAAATCAACAGAATGCATAAACACTGTCTTTTTATCATGGATGTTACTAAACAGCTGGTATTCTGAAACACATTGCCTATAATTGTGAAGATGATAGACAGTCATAATTATATTCATATGAATATAATGAATAATTTGTTTTGAACTCTGAAGAAAATAGTCGCATAAAACTTTCCATTGCAATATGGCAAGTGATCTGTGCTCTGTTAGAACTAGCTCTTGAGTAGCTCTAACTTTCAAATAAAACTTCCATAGGTACAGAATGCTGGTGCAGAATGCGGCCGCACGAGTTGTGATGGGGGTTTCCCGATACTCCCATGTAACACCTCTGCTCCGCGAGCTGCATTGGCTTCCGGTTGCCCTCCGGGTGAGATTCAAGGTGCTGGTGATGACCTATAAAGCCCTAAATGGCGAGGGTCCGGGATATCTGAGGGAACACCTGCTGCCAGCATCAAGCTCCCTTCGTCCAGTGCGCTCCCACAGGGAGGGTCTTCTCAGGGTGTCGCCGGTTAAAGATTGCCGGCAGGTAACACCCAGGGGTAGGGCCTTCTCAGTGGGTGCGCCTGCTCTTTGGAACCAGCTGCCCGCGGAGCTTAGGACTGCCCTTGACCTCCGTTCATTCCGCCGGGACCTGAAGACCTGGCTCTTCGAGCTCTCTGGCCCAGGCTGAGAATTTTTTAACTTTAACTGGGGTTTTTATTTTTTCTCAGGGAATGATGTAATCTTTTTAAATTGTTTTTAGCTTTTGTAGATTTTTAGATTTTTTTAGATTTTCTTTTAAATATCCTGTAAACCGCCCTGAGTCCTTCGGGAAAGGGCGGTATATAAATCTAAATAAATAAATAAATAAATAAATAAATAAATAAATAAATAAATAAATAAGTAAGTAAATAAGTAAATAAGTAAATAAGTAAATAAGTAAATAAATAAGTAAATACTGCAGGACCGTCTTTGTGGAATTATGTGAAGTATGTAAATTGCATAATTTATACATTTATGTTATTTGCCTGATATTGTCGTGACATGTGTGAGCCACTATTGTCTAGTAGTTACATTACCAGGCTAGACATTGGAAGATGATAAATTTTGGTCCTGCTTTAGCCATGAAAGCTGGTTGGGTGATTTGGGGCAAATTACCAGGAGATTGTGAATTCTAGTGTCACCTCATCCATGACAAGTCAGCTGGGGGAAATTGTGCCAGTGACTTTCTCTCAGCCCAACTCACCTCACAGGTTTGTTGTGGTGAAAATAAGAGAAGGAGGAAATATTAGGTAGGTATGCTACCTTGAAAATATTCATAAAAATAATGAAAGTGGGATAAAAAGATTTTAAAAATAAAAAAGATTGTTGCGATTTGCATTGAACACTTATGGGTGGTAAAAAAAAATCTGGTAAAGGGTTTGTTTATTTTTCAGGCAAAATGACATGACCCACCCAAATGAAATTGTGCACAATTTAGTAAAACAGTTCACATCTCCAAATACAGTATTTCTTGAATCAGAATTCAGAATGCGTATGTTTGAGGAAGTATGCATATTTTAGCAAGTTATGTTGGAAAAATATTATTGAAATTCCACATATAGTATAGTTCCATACAACAGTGAGCATTTGCCTGCCAGTGTGGGTACGTTAAAGAGAAATAGCACAGAGAAGGTTAAGAATGTTATATTCCTTCTGTGAGATGTGTTGGCAATCTTTTTGAAGATTGTTGCTTTTAACAAAGCCAATATGTGAATGCATGGACTTGGATTAATTGGCACGGTCCTAAATGCGAGCAATTGTGATGAATTGATTTCTTCATTTTATGTATTCCAAATCTGCTATTGCTTGTCTAAACGAATTTCCATAATATGCAATGGGCTGTAAGAAGTTGAAGACTCCGTCCAGACCAAACAGTGTGTGCATGACATTAGCAAGTTGGTGGGTGGGCTAGCAGAAGAAATGGTGTTATGGATTGGATCATGGTTTTCCCAAAGGAAGGAGAGAGTTATTGTTTGGGGTATCTTTAGAACTTGTATAGTGGCTGTGATCCAGACTGGTTTTTTTTTCCCCTTTGAATCTTGGCCACTTCGCTAAAAGGGCCTACCAGATGTATCCTAGGGTGCTTCTAAGCAGGGATTTGAAAACCTAACTTATCTATTGCTCTTACTCCACGAATTTGCTGTTGGAAGGCATACTACCCTTAAACCGGAGGGACTAGACCTACTGATTTTGAAAGACGTGTTCTCTGAAATTGCATCCAGTCCTGTTTTAAAGGCATCCAAGTTGTGGCCCTCATTTCATTTTTGGGCACTGGGTAAATAAAGGTAGTTCTCAACTTAACTGCTGCCAGGAACGACTTCCCATCGCCCGGTGCGCTCACACAGGGAGGGCCTCCTCAGGGTGCCGTCGGCTAGACAATGTCGGCGAGCGACCCCCAGGGGGAGGGCCTTCTCTGTGGGAGCGCCTGCCCTGTGGAATGACACAATTGTGTCAGGAATGCAGCAGTCATAGCAAATGCTGTGGTCGTTAAGTAAAGCCATTGTTTGCTATGGGTTTTTTTTTTTGCTGGAAACTGGAAATAATTGCCAATTTCCAGCAAAAATTGTCAAAAATCATGACTGCCAGGTGCTGCAAATATCTGTAAATGCAGGCTAGGTGGCTGAGTGCCCAAAACACAGTCATGTGACTGTGGTGGAGGCAGGCTGTGGAATCTGGATTGTGAGCACCTTTTTCAGAGTCCATGTTAACTTTGAACGGTCGCTAAGCAACTGGTTGTTATTCTACAACTGGCTGAGCCATATATAATTTTAACTTCAACTTTGATGTTATATACACTTTACAGAGAGTAAACTGCATTGGATGTAATGAAATGTTGAGTGGAGTAATTTTAGAGGGTATTTGCAAGCTTGTTGTTGTTAGCTGCGAAGTCGTGTCCGACCCATCGCGACCCTATGGACAACATTCCTCCAGGCCTTCCTGTCCTCTACCATCTTCTGGAGTCCATTTAAGCTCAATTTGCAAGCTATATGTGTGCATTTGGGAAGTTGGTTCCCGAATCACAAGCCCTGATTTGCAGAAAAAGCGGGCTATATTCCCCATCTTCGCTTAAGCTGGCATTTCAGTAACTCTGCATAACTTCCCATCTTGAGAAACTGCAGGCTTTTTAATTTTAATGAGAGGCAACTGAAGACTAGAAACGAAACTCATCCAAAGCCACAAGATTGGAACCGTATTGATCAAAAAGTTCCCTCTCTCCCCCCTCTAGGTAGCAAAAGACAGGATCTCCGCTCTCCAAATGGAGAATTTGTGCATGCATTTTTAATAAGCTTGATACAGGGTGTAAGTGAAGATCTTGGTCTTGTGGGATAGGGAACCATTTAAGAGCTATTTCTGAAATAGCGGAAAACTCAGTTCTAAAAAAGATGAGAATCCCATTAAATCTGCAAAGGAATATAGGCCAAGAACTGAGTGCCTATGAACGTTGGCATGCAACATTAGGTGCCACCTGCTTCTGCTCAGTGGCTTTCCTTGCACATGGTCCATCAGGGGCCTTCACGGTTCGTTGAGGGGTGATGAACTTTGCCTCATTATTTTGGACCCACAATCCTCTACACACTGGGTTGTCCTGCCAGTGAGTGACAGATTGGCCAATACATTACCAGTTGCATGACAGCAGTTGCTATTTTTTCTCTGCATGGGCAGTTAAGGGCTGTCTGCCATATCCACCCCCCACCCACACACCCACCCGTACTCAACAAGACAGACCACCCAACCTCTACTGTTTAACAATTGAACAATCTTAGATGCTCCTGTTTCATTGACAGCTTTCTCTTGATCTGTAGCCACTCCAGATATCTGGATTCTCAGTCACGGTTTGAAAAGAACAACAACAACAACAACAACAACAACAAAATGTCAAATTAAAATAGAAGCCAGATCAGGTTTGACTTGACATAATTTTTAAACAAAGCACATTTTAATTTATTTGTTTAAATAGTACTGGTAGTCCTCGACTTACCATCACAACTGCGCCCAAACTTTCTGTTGCTAACTGAGACATTCGTTACGTGAGTTTTGCCCCATTCCATGGCCTTCCTTGCCACAGTTGTTAAGTGAATCATCACAGTTGTTCACTTAGTAACCTGGCTGTTAAGTGAATCTGGCTTCCCCATTGATTTTGTTTGTCAGAAGAAAACAAAAGGTGATCACATGACCTTGGGACACTGCAACCATGAGTCAGTTGCCCAGCATCTGAATTTTGTCCATGTGACCAGGCAATGATTGTAAGTGTGAAAAACGGTGATAATCACTTTTTCAGTACTGGTCAATAAATGAATTGTTGTAAGTCAAGGATAATTCTTATTGCATTCTTTGACCAGGTGACAAAATTAGTGGATCAGAGGAATACTGTGGATGTAATTTACTTGGACTTCAGGACGCTGAGCTTGTCGATCAGATGGTCGGCAGTTTGGTGGGTCGAATCCCGAGTGCCTGTTACTCGTCCCAGCTTCTGCCAACCCAGCAGTTCGAAAGCACGTAAAAATGCAAGTAGAAAAATAGGGACCACTATGGTGGGAAGGTAACAGCGTTCCGTGCGCCTTTGGCGTCTAGTCATGCCAGCCACATGACCACGGAGTCGTCCTCAGACAAGCGCTGGCTCTTTGGCTTTGAAATGGAGATGAGCACCGGTCCCTAGAGTTGGAAACGACTAGCACACATGTGCGGGGGAACCTTTACCTTTACTTTAATTTAATGAAGAGAAGGACTAGGGGTGACATGATAACAGTCTTCCAATATCTAAGGGACTGCCACAAGGAAGAGGAGGTTGACCTATTCTTCAAAGCACCTGAAGGCAGGACAAGAAGCAATGGATGGAAACTAATCAAGGAGAGAAGCAATCTAGAACAAAGGAGAAATTTTCTGACAGAACAATCAATCAGTAGAACAACCTGCCTCCAGAAGTTGTGAATGCTCCAACACTGGAAGTTTTTAAGAAGAGACTGGACAGCCACTTGTCTGAAATGGTATACGGTTTCCTGCCTGAGCAGGGGGTTGGACTAGAAGACCTCCAAGGTCTCTTCCAACTCATTTTTATTGTTGTTGTTGCTGTTGTTCTTGTTGTTATTATTAACCTGGACTTACAAGTTGAGATGGTTGACACGGGACAGGTGCATCCATCCAAAGATACTTTGGTAGGTTTGTTTTCGACTAAGCATGTTGTCTGTTTCTGGTTGAACTGTTTTTCTTTCTTTGTACTACTTTATTGCATCTTATACCTTACAGTAATACTTTCATGTGTTTGCATATTACAACTTATTTTAACATGCGTTTAACTGTCCTTTTTTCTTAGACTCCATTTCCGTTCATCTTAAACATTAATCTCCCCTTAAATGTTTTCTCTGAACATCAAGATTTGTCTGAAATATTTTAAGCCACACTCTAGTACTCTGAACTAGAAAAATTGTGCTGCAAGATGTGAATAAGGACAATCGCAATTGAGTTTGAAAGATGCTGATCCAACTTTATCTATGAATATCCATGATTTTTTTTTTCAAGTCTTGCTGTTTGGGGAAATATATCTACAGTCTGCACACCTTACAAGAAAGAGGCTTGGTAGTGGGCATGAGAATAACTATATGAGCAATCCATAAAACTTCAGCAGTGTTGAAATACATACCCAGAAAGCTTTGATACAAATTTCTTTCGCATTACTCAAGAAAAGATAATGCTCTTTCTTCCATTGCTATTGGCAGTTTAAAGTCTAGATTTTCTTCACTTTTGATTGATTTCATATTTTTATGTTGTCCATTTTTCTCTTGACTCTAGTTTTGTGGCAGCAGATAAAGGTAGGCCTCGACTTATAACTGGTTGCTTAGCAACTGTGGGAGGTTCTGAAAGATCTACATGGGCGTTATTTGCAACTTCTTTCCCCCCCATGTCACATGACTACACTTTGGGTGCTTAGCAACTAGGCCGCGTTTGCAGCATCTCACCGTCACGTGACTACATTTTACAATGTTCTTTTGGCAAAATCGCGCCCATAGCAAACAATAAAATCGGATCAGTCGTGTGCTATCACAGAGTTGTGATGATAGGCAGGCTCCATTACAGTTGCAACTCGAGGAGTGCCTTTAATTCCCAGTAGTGGTTACTGTGCTCCTCATTATGGGTAGAGTAAGTCAACCTGCGCCATTTTCCAAATGTTTATGTGCAGCTCTCCAGCCATGAAAAACAGCATTCGTAAGCATTTAGGTTTTACATGATTGTCAAATGAAGGCCGGAATAATTTACCGACTTAATTTTCAAGGCTTTATTAGCAAATCCTTATCAGCAGGAGGAAGCCAGGCAGCTTTTCTCAGAAAGTTCACCTTTCTTGACAACCTGGGATTTAAAGCCAAGACTTGACTTGCTGCTCGCTCTTGTCTGTTTCTCCCACTCTGACTTAGTGTGCGTGTGTGTGTGTGTGTGTGTGTGTGTGTGTGTGTGGTCTTGTCATATTTGTCCTTGACCCACTTTTCACATCACAACCCTTCACCGTTCTGCCATTGGAAGGGTGATGTTTCAATTCAGCTCATTTCCGCAAGGGACCCCTGTCATTCTACATCAGCCTTCCTTGTATGTTGACTGCTCATGATCTACACAGTCAGAGGTCAACAGGGCACATGTGCACGGAACCGGAGCTCTTTCCAATTTCCCCCCCCCCTCACTTCCTCCTTTCCTCAGAAGCTGCAGGGTTTGAGAAGATAAAGAAAAGAGCAGCTGAACAGCTTAAGATGTGACAGTAGTATGCATTTATCTTTTAGCATTTGGCAAAGAACAACTCCGATACAGAGATAGTCCTTGACTTACAACAGTTCATTTAATGACCGGTCCAAGTTTCAACGGCAGTGAAAAAAGTGACTTATGACCATTTTCACAGTTACAACCTTTGCGGCATCCCCCATGGACATGTGATCGAAATTCAGATGCTTGGCAACTGGCTCATATTTATGACCGTTGCTAGCTCCCAAGGTCATGTGATCACCTTTTGCAACCTTCTGACAAGCAAAGTCAATGGCGAAGGCAGATTAACTTAACAACCAAGTTTCTGGTTTATCAACTGCAGTGATTCACTTAACAACTGTGTCAAGAAAGGTCATAAAACTCAATAAATGTCTCACTTAGAAATTTTGGGCTCTATTGTAGTCATAAGAAGAGGGCCACCTATAGTACTTTGAATAACAATAACAATATGAACCCCTTGTATAATCCCATTGACCCTTTGGGGTCATTATTGACCTCTTTGGGAAATACTGCTCTAGACCAAATTTCCAAGTAGTCCTTGAATTATGACCAGTCGTTTAATGACTGTTAGATGTCACAACATACTTTTAAAAACGTACTTATGATAACATCCTCAAAGTTATGAATGCTGCATCAACCCTAAAGTTATATAATTGTATTTCGGATGCTTGACATTTGGTTCACATTTACAACCAAGTGCAGCATCTTGCAGTCACATGATTATTTTTGGTGACTTTGCTGTTTCTGGCAAAAAAAATTGATTGGATAAGCTGGGTTCAGACTTAGGACTATATGATTCACTTAATGACCACATTATTTACTTAATGACGACAGTGACTTACTTAATAATTGTTGTAAAACTGGTCATAAAATCCAGTCCAGTGGTGACTTGACTTATGACTGGAATGACTTACAACCAAAATTCTGGACTCAATTGTAGCCATAAGTCAAGGACTACCTGCATATCATACCATAGCCATTTCTGTTGGACACAACCTGTTGAAATTGATGCCAATGAAGTCTTGTGTGTGCTAGTTTGATCTACACAATTCTAAATCATTGAAATTGAGCATTATTTAGTTGTTATGTATCTAGGTTTGTTTCCTTAACTGACATCGTGTGCTGCTGACGAGGTATCCTTCTGATTAATGCATTCTTTGTAAACTAAAGTTTGAACTAAAGCACAAACTTTAGTTAAGAGGAATAAGGTACAGGATAACCTTTGAAAGGATTTTTTTCCTGTTATCAGTAATGTCAGAATTATTTTGTAGCACAGCCTGGACATAAAATTGATTACCTAAGATTATCCCTGTAAAGAACCTAGTTAAAAATGTGTTGGCTGAAAATCACTTGTGCCTTTGGGATTTGTTTTCCGTCATTTTTATAGAGAAAATTGTATTTGTGGTGTTTGTTCTGTATCCTAACATTGAAAGGAACATTAAAAACCAGATATTTGCTCAGAGCAGGAATTCATAGAAACCGTTCTTAACCAATGGCTCTCTGGCCTTTTTGATGAGAAACCCATCACTGTCAAACAACTTCTTTCATTAGTTATTTTTCTAGATTTATCCTAACATTCAACTGAAATCTGGCTCCCTATATTTTAAGGCAATTCTTAAGTATGGTAGGATAGTAGAGATTGTTAATCTTCATTGTTTGACATCCATTCTTTATTTGTTGGAGTCTTATGCTGTCTTTTCCCAAACTTTTTTTCAGCATTAAACATTAGATTTCCTTTATTAGATTTAATTCCCTTACTCACAATTCCCATTTCCTTTCTTTGCCCATCTTCTGTTTTATCAGAGTCCTTAATTTTTTTTTATTTTTCTCACTTCTTTATTTTCCATCATTTAATTGCTGGAAATGCTTGTGATTTTACTTGTTTCTTAGAATATTAGCCATCGCAGAACAATTATTCCCATCCTGATGCCTTCTAAATGTATTGGACTACAACTCTGAGAATTTCCAGGCATCATAGGCATTGGAGTAGTTTAGCTTAATATATTTGAAAGCTGGAAATTTCAATTAAGTCCCTCTTCAAATTTTGAAGTTTACCATGGCAGCTTTATTGCATCTATTTATCTTTTTAGAGTGGGTATTAAATGATTTATTTTCATGGTGCAGGACTAATATCTGGATGTGTTTGCTTCAATTCTCTCCCCTACATCATTTTTCTCTCTTGCATTTGCCATCGTTCATGTTTTCCATAGATAAAATGGAACAAAATAAATAACCTTCCACAGCAACATCATGTAATACGAGTTGAGTTTAAAAAGCTAAATAGCTCGTATGTTTTCAATGCCCCCATGTGGTAAGCAACTGTAGAATCTTCTTTCTATTTTAAGTTCAGTCCTGGATTTCCACTAATGAAGGGCAAATCAAGATAATACAAGTAGCCCTCAAGGTATGACGACAACTGAGCTCAGAATTTCTGTTGCTAAGTGAGATAGCTGTTTTGTGAGTTTTGCTCCATTTTATGACCTTTCCTGCCATTGTTGTTAAGTGATTCACCGCAGTTGTTAAGTTAGTAACACAGTTCTTAAGTGAATCTGGCTTCCCCATTGACTTTGCTTGTCCAAAGCAAAGGGGGGGGGGATCACATGACCCCAGGACACTGCAACTGTCATAAGTATGAACCAATTGCTAAGCATCCAAACTTTGATCATATGACCAAAAGAATGCTGCAACGGTCATAAGTGCGAAATATGGTCCTAAGGTACTTTTTTTCCAGTGCCATTATAACTTTGAATGGTCACTAAATGAATGGTTGTAAGTACCTGTAATCTGAGTTTGCTATTTTATATTTTGCTACTGCTTTGGGATGACAGTTGTAAGTTGTGTTTTATTAACTAATGCTCTTTTCTGTCAAGAAACGTTTTTTCTTCTAAAACCATACCTCACCATCAATCTTCGTTATGGCTAGGCAGTTCTAGCCTGACAATTTGCTTTGATGAGGAGGGTGGGACCTAGTTTTGTTCGCAAGCAAGATCTGAAATGGCTTCATTAAATCTTTCCTGTGCAATTCAGTTTGCTCTGGATTGCATGGGCTCCATGTACAAAAATTTAGCTGCAGCCCCAGCTGCCATTTTGAAACTAGAATACTTGAAGATATGTGAACTTCAATTTCCAGATAGCTTTGTCTATATAATGTTCACAGATTCCCACTTGAAATGATGGTTGAGTTTGTCCATGTGTTGTAAGTTTGAGTTTTCATAATGTTTTCTTACCAGTAGTTGGTGTTCATGAATGCACTCTACTCGTCTTCTTCCTGTCTGTCGTCCTTTGTGGCTGTTGTGGTGTTCTTACATTGGAAGTTGTAGGTGACAAACCAGCTGTCAGACATGAAGAGATAAACCACATTTACACATCATTCAAAAGGGACAATAAAAAAACTCAGAAGAAATTTTTTTAAAAACCATAACACATCCTTTCCAGTAGCCAGCATCCAGATAAACAGGGATTGACACCAGACAAACAATCAAGCAGAAAAATACCTAATGAAGGAACTACCAAGAAGAAAACCAAATCCTCCTCAAATTTTATGACTGTTTGCCAACCAGAGTCACTTGTCAGAAATGGGAGGCTGTAGAAATAAATAATAAACAAATACTGGCAGGTAAGCTAATGTATATAAACAGTGAGCAAATGCCACACTCAGTGGCACTGATGTTGTTACCTAGTTAGGAAATGAGTCCTCTGCAAGCAAACAACCAAGGTCAGAGGGCACCAAGAACTTTGTATGATTGTTCGGAATAATTGGACAGAATATAAATACCTAACTTATCCATTTGTACTCCTTTCTTCTGATAAAAGATCGTGTTCTCCCTTTAATTCTTGTTTTTGTACCCTGCAAACTTGGTTAACGTTTTTCTTCCGCTTGGCAACTTCTGGGCTTTTTCAAGGCCATCTCAGTTTGAAATCCAAGAGCTTTTTCTTTCTAAAAGCTCTTGGAACATTGTGTGAAGACCGGATGCTTTATTGGATTGAAATTGGTCACTAAGAGGAGGCAGTAGTCCAGATACTTGTTATTTCTGGAATGCTATTTCAGTGTTATGTTGTACCTTTCCCAAAATGGTCTTAATTTGTGACAGGAAGTAGATCTTTAAGGACTCAAACCATCTAGGGTCTCTTGCTAGCTTGATCCTTTTGCCAGAGATGATGTGAATTTGGCTGATTTTATGCCAAAATCTCCCCCCCCCCCGATTTCCTGAAAGTTATGAAAAGCAAAAAAGGCTTCTGATGTTCTTCCGAATTCTAAAGGTGCTTTAGAAATTGTTTAGATTTTCTGTCACCGGGGGCTTTGGAGTCACCTTATCTTTCCAAGAAGATAGGATACATTATTTATTTTTATAGATCAAACTTATCCATCCATCGTACAACCCACCCACCCCCAGTTGCCTTTGCTTCTTAGACTGAAAGACTCTTAGGGGAATAGTGCTCTTCCATTGACTTCTTTTGGCATTTAATGAGAAAATCAGAAAGGTGGAAGACTGCTGAACAAAATGGATTATCCAGTGTAAGGTAGATTACTCAACGTACATGGGTACGTTAGCGTAAGTTCAAGAGTTTCGGTAATTACCGTATATCTGTCCATTCTATCAGATGTGGCAGAGAAGTCATGCTTGCCTAATTAGGAAGCTATTAGTGAGTCCCAAGAGGTGGTTCTTCTCTGCTGTGGTGACCATCTTCTCCACCCTGGAATTGAGGTTAGCTCCATCCCTGCTAATGTTCTGGAAGTCCCTCATGATCTGACTATGTCAACAGTCCTGAGATATTGAGGCAACTCCCTTTATTGTGGTTAACAGTCACCATCTCTTGTTGCCTTCTGCTTTTTAAATATTTTTATTATGATTGTTTTTGTATTTATCGCTATTTAATTCAGTTTTGTACACTGCCCAGAATCACTGCTTGTGAGATGGGAAGCCATATAATCTTGGTAAATAAATAAATACCAATAAAATAAGAAAAACAAAGTGATTTAATTTCCATCACATTCATAGAACATAGAGCGTCAGAGTTGGAAGGGAACTTGGAGGTCTTCTAGTCAAGCCCCCTGATCAAGGAGGAGACCCTATATCGTTTCAGACAAATGACTGTCCAGTCTCTTCTTAAAAGCCTCCAGCGATGGAGCATCCACAACTTCTGAAGGCAAGCCATTCCACTGGTTAATTGTTCTCACTGTTAGGAAGTTTCTCCTTAGTTCTAGGTTGGTCCTCTCCTCGGATCAGTTTTCCTCCATTGCTTCTTGTTCTGTCTTCAGGTACTTTGGAGAATAGGTTGACCCCCCCTCTTCTTTGTGTCAGCCCCTCAAATATTGGAACATTGATATCATGTCAACCCTAGTCCTTTTTTCCCCCCAGACTAGACAATACCCAATTCCTGCAATCATTTTTCATATGTTTTCACTTGTGAATTTAGCCCTTTTCATATATTTTAACCTATGAATCATTTTTCATATATTTTCAGATGTTCTGCCAAACCATGTCTTTGTGGTTAGATACACAGATATTTAAAGTAGTTTAGAATACAAAATAAAAATGCTTAAGCCTGATTTGAAGCGGGCTTACAGTATAAAGTGTCCAATTCCATAAACTTTCCTTATCAGTTTGCAGCAGCTGAATCAACTTGTGTGTGATATATCTAGCAGTGTAATGTTTGGAACACAGAATGATTCTGAGAATTTAACTATATATTCTCTACTTTTATTTCCTACTAAGGAAATAATCTTTCCCACCACAAGGAAGAGAATGGAGAGAAAACAAAAGCAGAAACAAACCTCAAATCTTCGCTACAAACACTCTCACTGCCGTACATGTCTATATTTAGTTTAGTTGATTTTCAAAGTTGCCATAGATAGAAGAATGTGCTTTTAGTTGCATATGTTCACAACAAGAAAGGAGCGAGGGAGATTAAAAACTATATAGAGTACATAGAATTTGAGTGACAGCTCAGCTGGTGAAGATCAGTGATTGAAGATTCGTTGTGCATAAATCTTCTGTACTTACTAGGAGACACAGCTAAGGCTCTGAAGCATTTAACTCTTTCTGAACATTGCACAATGCATTTTCTTCCTAATCTGAATTTAATTTAATATTAAGGTGAATATTGTACATTGTCTTTCTCCCGTCACATTATTAACAAAGAAGAAGTGATAGGAAATGACATTTTGAGTTACCATGTCAACAGGAGTGGGAAAACTTCTTTTATTCCAGAGATCCACCATCTATTATGTATGGCCTTATATACAAAAGGATTATTTTATAAGTACTAAATACCAGTCCTGTTCTTTATTTGCCTTGTCAAGAAACTCGATTTTTAAATCTGATTAACATCTAGGTTTTAAGACACAAGTAGAGCCACAGTTTAAATAATTCTCTTTTGTAAAGCTTTCTGGGCAATTTCTATCTTCTCTGCTATAAATTCTGTAAGTTCACGTCATGCTACGTAAAAAGAATTAATTCCTGTTCATCTGTTTTCCTTGGAAGATTATCTTGCTCACTCTTTCTTGAATGGGCCAGATAAATGAGCAAAAATGTACAGTGCAGGTAGTTCTCGACTTACGACCACAATTGAGTTCAAAATTTTCTGTCGCTAAGTGAGACAGTTAGTGAGCTTTGCCCCATTTTACGATCTTTCTTGACATAATTGTTAAGTGAATCACTGCGGTTGTTCAATTAATGACACGACTGTTAAGTAAATCTGACTTCCCCATTGAACTTTTGCTTGTCAGAAGGTCGCAAAAGGTGATCACATGACCCTGGGGGACTGCAACCATCCTAAATATGAGTTGGTTGCCAAGCATTTAAATTCTGATCACGTGACCATGGGGATGCTGCCACAGTACGTAAAAGGGTCAGAAGTGACTTTTTTCAGTGGTGTCGTAATTTTGAATGGTTGTAAGTCATGGACTACCTTTTTCTTGTCCCTTAAGTTATTTGATTTGGCTTTTAGAGAGGTCAAGATATGCAAAGGGTTCTTCTTTGGGAGAGAAAGAGGTGTCAAGACTGGATCCAAAGTGACTGGGTTTAGGTCAGAATGAGGTTGAGGTAGAACTAGTCATTTGAGTTTGCTACCTGTCCAGTCTCTGAATCCTGATCTCTGAGCTCTTAACAACTTTGCTACTACTGAGTGGAGAAAATGATGGAATAGTGGAAGAGGACCAGATTGTAAGGTGGAGCTTCTGGAAGAAACAGCCTCCTTGCCGGTATCATAATGAGAAAGTGCTTCTTGTGTGAGGGTCTAGTTGTGAGGGGTTTTATAAAGCCGTATCAAAATAATCATTGGAATACAACTTCATTCAGCCCCTTTTTGAGCTTCCCCAATGGCATCTGTGATTGTGAACTCTTTCTTTGAATATCTCAACTTTTGAGCAGACCATGACTGATCCTTTTCTCCAGCATTATATTCCTGGATTGGCTTTGACTCTACCACCTTGATTTCCTGTTTTCTCTTTTTAATTGATATATTTTCTCTCTCAATCCCTTCTGTTTCATAGAAAAGGAATAATTCTGGCATCCGTGCATGCCACTCAAGATAGTTCAGTGGTATTTTTCTAAGGAGAAAAGGCCTCAGTGATGACATAAAGTTGCTGGAGTGAAGACTTGAAGCAGGTTATGAGGTACCAAACACATGGGCCTAGTGAGAACTGGCAGTTCAACCTCATTGTTCCTGTTTTAGGTTACATTCCAATTTTGTCATGTTTTCTATCTCATAATTGCAGGAAAGCTTTCATTGATTTGAGCAATCACTGAAATTCACTGAGATGATCAAGGAAGCTTTGGGGCACTTAGGGAGCTTAATGAATGATTAGTCCAAATAACATACATTAACCATACAGAGGCCATGGCAGTGTACAGTATTTATTCTGCAGTTTGTTTTGTTTTGTTCACTCCCTAGTGATGAAAAAAAATGTGTTTTGCGAAAATTGCAGTTGTAGTACCAAATTTAATGTCTCTGGGCACCTCTGAGACAAAAACATAAATAAAAGGGCTGAAGGTTACATGTGACCTATGGTGGTGGCTCTCAGCCTTTTGTCTATGGAGATTCTCAGTCATCCAGGTCATGGTTGTCCCAAAGGTGTTTTTTCAAGAGGCAGCTGGGCTTTCTTGTTTTCCTTTGAGGACGTTTCGCTTCTCATCCAAGAAGCTTCTTCAGCTCTGACTAGATAGTGAGGAATGGAAGGATTTATACTCCTTGCAGACAGCTGGTCATTTGCATTCGAGACCACTTGGAGGTTTATCTGTGTCCTCAGGGTCACCTGAGTAGTGCAAATGGGTGTGGCCATCTATGTCAAAATTGAACAGCCCTCTCTCAACAGAGGGATACAACAACATCTACCTCCAGTCTTCCAGCAGTTCCAAGAAGGCTCCACACCCATTTGCACCATGCAGGTGACAAGTGGCCTCAAAGACTCTCTAAAAGAATGCAAATGACCAGCTGTCTGCAAGGAATATAAATCCTTCCATTCCCCACCATCCAGTCCGAGCTGATGAAACTTCTTGGATGAGAAGCAAAATGTCATCAAAGAAAAACAAGAAAGTCCAGTTGCCTTTTGAAAAAAGCACCCTTGGGATTCTCAACCTTTTCTTCACCACGGACCCTCTTTTGTGACCACAGACCACCAAGACGTAACTCAAGATTGAAATCATAACATTTCTTTAAGCCTTCGTGGACCTCCTGTGATGACATTATGCCCCTCCCCCCCTGCAGATCATGGGTTGAGAGGCACTGACCTATAGTCATTTATTCGTTTTATTAAGCATTCGACCATTAGAGAACTTGAAAGACCAAGTTAGGCACAGATCTACATGGAGAACATCCAGGTATCATTAAGAGTTGATACCAGTTTAATGGAAGATATTTAATCTAGGCAACCTTGGCTCTTTTATGACTCGTAGACTTCAACTCCCAGAATTCCTGATCTAGGCAACATTATTCTGTATTATGATTGAAAGAAGCACAAAGAGATGTTCAAAACAGTCTCCTCAGTTTATCATCTTTGTGGTGGCCACAGTGGGCTTTCTTGGAAAGTTTATTAGGAGATTTCCAGAGAGTGGAGGAATGAGGGAGAGGTTTGCAGTATCCAGACATTAGAGTAGATATCATGTATTGCACTTGAGCATTTTGTTCTAGCTGCTGTGTTATGCCACAGCTTAGAATTCTTCCCCAAAGTAACATCTACAGATGTGAAGTTCTTGTGCATTTCATTACCCAACTAGGTGACAACATCAACATGAGTGAATGTGGGATTTGCAATTGCAGATTATTGCAGTAATTTGCCCTGCCAGTTTTAATATTTAGGGTGTAGTTTCCTCCTGGGGTGGAGGAGTTCTTTGGTGGCATAGGAGAAAACCACACCTCCACCAAAACTGTCACGTTACGTAGTTGGAAAATGAAATATCTGCACGCAAACAACTAAGGTCAGAAAGCACCAAGAACTCAACTGTTCAACCCTGAGCTACACATACTCCTTTCTGTTGAATCTGCAGATGGGCTGGTTTTACTATTCTAAAAATCTCTCAGCTCATACGTTATAAATCAGGAGTTTTGTTACAAATGCTGGGAAGAACCAATGAATGGCACTCCTCCAGAATCCACTGCAACGTTCTAGCGTTCCTCTGCCATCATGTTTATGCTGCGGGTTCTGTAAAGGTAGAAAAATTCAGCACTGTTGAATTTATTTAAACCTAATTAACTCATTTCATTTCTACATTTTGCAAGGCAGTTCCATTCCTCATCCATGAGTTTTATAGTTTTGCTGCTTCTTGGAGGACATTTGCAATCAGATAAAGGAAGTTCGAGTGGTAACTAACTCTTGATGCTCCTGTGTGTTTAAAATGCAAAAGCTTTAAAAAAAAGTTAAATGGAGGTTCAGTCAACATTAGAACACAAATTGGTGTGGGCGGATCTCTCTTGTGATCTGGTATATAATTAATGCAGGGCAATAGATTAATTAATAGGATGCTCATCTGCTCCTGAAAATTAATGGAACTGTAACTTTTTTTTTAATTGCCGGTATTCAGTGGGCACATGTATATGTTACTGTGACTTGTGTTCCTAGATGATGTTTATGCAAGAATATACAGCAGTGTTCTCATGATCTCTCTTCCATGTATCAAATCAACAAAATTAATGCCGAATGTATGATCCTACTTTTATGAATTATTTTAGCACCTCTTAGGTTGACCTATCATGAGTCCTCAGATTTCCTTTTCCTTGCCTTTCTTTTTGTAAAAGTTTATTTGGCACTGTGGATAATCCGCTCTGCCTGTATAACCCTCACACAATAACTGCCTTTCATAACTGCCGGGCTTACATCTGTACATCACCTTTATCCTCCAATGATCCCAGCCAGGTTTATTGATTTAAAAGGTTTTATGTGTCTGGTTGTTTCCTAGAGTTTGGAAGAGAAAAACAAGAGAAATGGGTTTACAAATAGACACATATACACACAAATAGGTGCACAGACATACAGACACTGAACCCAAAGGACTAAGTGGGCAGATGAAGCTGGCTTATGCTGTGTCACTTCCAGGAGATAATTGCAGTCCTCATTAATCAGGAGACATTTGCAAGAGATGCAGCTTTCTCATATGGGATTTGATTCTGCTTTGATCTCCTCCTGTAGTAATTGACCCTGAGCTAGAAGTAACATTTATAGTGATTTAATCTGCCATGGATGGTCCCACCAAACTTCAGCATGTGGAAAAAGTATATATGATAAAAAGGGGGATTTTCTTTTTCTTAACTTGAAAGATAGAAATGACATATTTGATGGACATCTTACTCTCATTTTATGCGTAATGCAGAACAGTGATGCAGAACACCAAGCTGGCAGGAATAGCCAACACTCCAGAAGACAGCCTTAAGATACAGAAGGATCTTGACAGACTTGAACATTGGGCGCTATCTAGCAAAATGAAATTCAGTAGTGAAAAAAGTAAGGTTCTACATTTAGGCAAGAAAAACCAAATGCACAGGTATGGTATAGGTGGTACCTTGCTCGATAGTGGCAACTGTGAGAGGGATCTTGGAGTCCTAGTAGACAATCACTTAAATATCAGCCAGCAGTTTGCTGCAGCTACCAAAAAAGCCAACACAGTGCTAGGCTGCATTAACAGAGGGATAGAATCAAGATCACGTGAAGTGTTAATACCACTTTACAATGTCTTGGTAAGGCCACACTTGGAATACTGCATCCAGTTTTTGTCACCACAATGTAAAAAAGATGTTGAGACTCTAAAACAGACATGTATGCCCTTAGGGCGGTTTCTGCCTCATGGGCGCGACCTGTCGCCTGTTTTCATACTCCCCTTAATGACGGGCCCAAGCCTTGGGACTCCGAGAGGTGGTTGGGCTTGGATAGGGGCCTCGAGTTAAGACGCGCTAAGAGGCCCCTGATCAGATTTTTAGCCGGTTATTTTAGGAGGTTAGGGAGGGGGAGGGAGGGGGGGATGGGGAGGGAACTTGTAACCGGCACTCAGTCTGGTCCTGTTAGAGGTCCTGGTGGGACGGGGTTGGGGGAGGTGGCTGCTGGCGCTGGGAATGTGGGGGTGGGGTATCGAATCCCCACGGCGATAGGGTATGGCAGCAGGTGTTTGCGAGGAGGGTCATATCAACATCTGGGATCGCGCCCCCGCTATCTTCGAGCGGTGGCGCGCTCCGACCCTCCGGTTAGCACCCTCTTACCCGGGGATGAGGGTGATCAGGCCCCTGAGCTCAGGCTGGTCTATTTTAACGCTAGATCCGTAGTTAATAAAGCTCCCCTCATCCGTGATCGGATTGAGGAGGAATGTGCGGATCTAGCGTGCATCACGGAAACTTGGCTGGGCTCGGAGGGAGGGGTGCCTCTCACCGAGTTATGCCCGCCGGGTTTCCGGGTGCTGCACCAGCCACGGGCTCAGGGCAGGGGTGGTGGGGTGGCAGTGGTTATTCGGGAGACATTGTGTCCCCGGGAGGCCACCATTGTCCAGATGGCCGGGAGTGAGACCCTCCTCTTGAGGTGTGGTCCTCGGGTTCAGTTGGGCTTGTTGCTTACATACCTGGCGCCCAGCTGTGTGGCAACAGCCCTGCCCGAGCTGCTCGACACCCTCTCAGGGTTGGCGGTGGAGTTCCCCAGGCTCGTAGTCCTGGGTGACTTCAACCTGCCATCACTGGGAGGGTCGTCGGAGTTAGCTCGGGAGTTCATGGCTTCCATGACAGCCATGGGCCTGACCCAGGTTATTGAGGGCCCGACTCATGAGGGGGGGTCACACTCTTGACCTGGTGTTTCTGTCTGGACAGTGGTTGGATGATCTGGGAGGGGGTTCTCCGTCCATCACCCCTCTGTCATGGTCAGACCATTACCTCCTGAGGCTAGTTTTCCGTCATGCCATCCCCCGCCGCTGGGCGGCGGAGCCAACCAGGTGGTTCCGCCCCAGGCGCCTAATGGACCCAGATCGGTTCCAGAGGGTGCTTGGGCCTATACCTATCACCCTTACCCACAGCCCAGTCGATGCCCTGGTGGAGGCCTGGGAAACGGCAGCCACCAGGGCACTCGACTGCGTTGTACCCATGCGACCTCTGACCCGACGCAGATCCCGTTGGGCCCCATGGTTCTCTGTGGAGCTCCGGGAGATGAAGCGGCGGAGACGAGGTCTAGAGAGCGGTTGGAGATCCAGCCGATCCGAATCCGACCGATTGCAGTTAAGAACCTTTATAAGGTCTTATCTTGCGGCGATAAGGACGGCGAAGTCTAACTACTTTGCCGCCCTTATCGCGTCCGCAGATAATCGCCCGGCCGCCCTGTTTAGGGTGACTCGCTCCCTCCTTAATCAGGAGGTGAGAGAGGATCCCTTGCAGGGACGAGCCGAGGAGTTTAGTCATCATCTGGCGGACAAAATCGCTCGGATCCGGACCGGCTTGGACTCTGACTGGGCAGAGTCTAATGTGGAGGAATCAGGCGGTCTTGAGCACGTTATCTGGAATGAGTTCGACCCTGTTTCCCCTGATGATGTGGACAGGATCATGGGGAGACTGAGCACCACCACCTGTTTGTTGGATCCGTGCCCCTCCTGGCTAGCTTATGCGGCTCGGGAAGGAACACGAGGCTGGTTCCATGCAGTAATAACTGCTTCCTTGAAGGAGGGTGTCTTTCCTGCCGCCTTGAAGGAGGCGGTGGTGAGACCCCTTCTCAAGAAGCCTGCTTTGGACCCGGCTGTTTTAAACAACTACCGTCCAGTCTCCAACCTTCGCTTTCTGGCGAAGGTTGTTGAGAGTGTGGTGGCGCATCAGCTCCCTCTGTTCCTGGAGGAAACTGATTATCTGGACCCGTACCAATCGGGCTTCAGGCCCGGACACAGCACGGAGACGGCATTGGTCGCGCTGGTGAATGATCTCTGGAGGGCTAGGGACAGGGGTTGCTCCTCTGTCCTGGTCCTTTTAGATCTCTCAGCGGCGTTCGATACCATCGACCATGGTATCTTACTGCAGCGTCTCAGGGGGCTGGGAGTGGGAGGCACCGTTTTACGGTGGTTCTCCTCCTACCTCCAGGGCCGCTCGCAGTCGGTGTTGACAGGAGGGCAGAGATCCGCCCCGAGGTCTCTCATTTGTGGAGTCCCTCAGGGGTCGGTTCTCTCGCCTCTCCTGTTCAACATCTATATGAAGCCGCTGGGCGAGATCATTCGTGGTTTTGGGGTGGAGTATCATCAGTACGCTGATGATACCCAACTTTTTCTTTCCACCCCGAACCAACCCAGTGATGCCCTCTCCGTGATGTCCCGGTGCCTGGAGGCGGTTCAGGTCTGGATGGGGAGAAACAGGCTTCGTCTCAATCCCGCCAAGACTGAGTGGCTGTGCATATCGGCATATCGGGTTAACCAAGTTATTCCATCCTTAATGATGGGGGTTGAGGTTTTACCCCCCGTCGATAGGGCTCGCAACTTGGGCGTCCTCCTGGATTCACGGCTCAATTTCGAAGACCATATAGGAGCCGTGACCAGGGGGGCTTTTGCCCAGGTTCGCCTGGTGCGCCAGTTGCGTCCCTATCTGGACCGAGACGCCCTACGCACAGTTACTCATGCGCTTGTGACCTCCCGTTTGGACTACTGTAACGCTCTCTACATGGGGCTGCCCTTGAAGACCACTCGGAGGCTTCAACTGGTGCAGAATGCGGCCGCGCGAGTTGTAATGGGGGTTTCCCGATACTCCCATGTAACACCTCTACTCTGTGAGCTGCATTGGCTTCCGGTTGCCCTCCGGGTGAAATTCAAGGTGCTGGTTATCACCTATAAAGCCCTACATGGCCTGGGTCCGGGATATCTGAGGGAACACCTGCTGCCGGCATCAAATGCCCTTCGCCCAGTGCGCTCCCACAGGGAGGGTCTGCTCAGGGTCCCGCCGGTAAGAGACTGCCGGCGGGTGACACCCAGGGATAGGGCCTTCTCGGTGGGAGCGCCTGCCCTCTGGAACCAGCTGCCGGTGGAGCTGAGAACTGCCCCCGACCTTCGATCATTCCGCCGGGGCCTGAAGACCTGGCTCTTCGAGCTCTTGGGCCCAGACTGAGGAGGAATTTTTAATTTGGGGTTCTTTTTAACTGACTACAGGGTTAATTTAATATTTTTTAATTTGGTTCTTAATTTTTGTATTTTGGATTTTTAATTCCCTGTAAACCGCCCTGAGTCCTCAGGGAATAGGGCGGTATATAAATATAACTAAATAAATAAATAAATAAATAAATAAATGTCAAACTTGCGACATCACGTGACATTGTGCAAAGTATCGAGACGGTTTTGCCATTGCCGGCAGTGGGATGAGGGCGGCTTCTGGATGATGCTTCTGGCCCGCAGGCCAGCAGTTTGACATCTCTGCTCTTGAAAGAGTACAGAGAAGAGCAACAAAGATGATCAGGGGACTGGAGGCTAAAACGTGTATAAGGAATGGTTGCTGGAATTGGGTATGTCTAGTTAATGAAGAGAAGGATGAGGGGGGACATGATAGCAGTGTTCCAATATCTCAGGGGTTGCCACAAAGAAGAGGGAGTCAAGCTATTCTCCAAAGCACCTGAAGGCAGGACAAGAAGCAACGGATGGAAACTAACCAAAGAGAGAAGCAACCTAGAACTAAGGAAAAAAATCCTGACAGTTAGAACAATTAATCAGCGGAACCACCTGCCTCCAGAAGCAGTGAATGCTCCAACACTGGAAGTTTTTAAGAAAAGACTAGATAGCCATTTGTCTGAAATGGTATAGGTCCCTTCCATCATCATCATCATCATCATCATCATCATCATCATCATTATTATTATTATTATTATTATTATTATTATTATTATTATTATTATTATTATTATTATTATTATTATTATTATTTTGTGGTTTAGCCCAGGATTGTCCAGCTCTGGCATCTTTAATACTTGTGGATTTCAACTCCCCAAATTCCTCAGCAACTGATCTTGGAAGGATGGAAGGCTGAGTCAATCTGGAGCTCCATTAGGATCGAACTCCAAGCTGTGAGCAGAGTTTGCCTGCAAATACTACAGTTTAACCATTGTGCCATCTCAATTGTGATCGTATCTCGAGGATTACCTGTAATCCCTGAAATTTCAGAGGAAATTTCAAAGAGAGAGAAGATAGGAGTCCAAAACAGCCTTCTGTTTACGTTAAATTGCCATAAATAGAAAAATGGGAGACAAGATTTTCAACATTTTTTTTCAAATATTTTTTTTTCTTCAATTGTTGATTTTCCTGAATTCTTTCCCTCCCCTCTCCTCTCCTCTCATGTTGAGGAAGGGTAAGAAAATGTAGCAACTCTATACTGAAAAGTAAGGTGCCTGATAAGATTTCAGACAAAACAGCCATGCCTGTATCTAAAGCACGGGTGACGAACTCGATTGCGTCACGTGATATATCGTGACGTATCGTGACTTTTTTTGCCTTTGCGGAGCCGGGGTGGGCATGGCCTGCACGTGACACATCCGGGCCCACTGGCTGCCAGCTTGACACCCCTGATTTAAAGTGTCCTTTAGACTGTGTGGATGGAAATGACATGTCCAGTTGAATCAGGTACATTTTAATGTCCATTTCAGTGCTGTTCAGGGAGGGAACTCCATGCGTGGAGCCCATGATAAATTTCATTTCCTAACATTTTGCACTTATCTGAAGTCTGCCTATATATGTTATCCCAGCTTTAACAAGCACTTTATAAGGTTCTGAGCTGGAACAATTAGTGTTTACTGCTTTAGGGCAAGAATTAACGACCAACCGTAATGGAGCCACACTGTTGTACATGCCACAACTGGCAAGATAAACCCTGTGGGAGATTTCTCGGTAATGCCACTCTTCCGAGACGAATGGCATTTGGGGGAAAAAAAATGCCAGCACTGCAGAGAAATGCCAAAAGTTGCAATTTGTGCACATGCTCCCAATAAACCTTTGACCCAGATAGCAAATGTTCTAGATTAGAGGGAAAATAGGGGAACTACAAATTGTCTTGACCCCATGTAGCAATTAATCCAATTTAGTCAAGCCGACATAACACACCTCATTATCTAAACCCTTGTCGCTGGCAATCCTTCTGTGCTTTTAAGGTTTATGGCCTTCGGCAAACCCTGCTTAGTTAACCTTGTAAGTTTGGTATTTATTTTGAGGGTTTTAAAGAAAGGGGAAAGGCAAGGCTTGCTTTTCCTTCACTTCTTAAGGAATCCTGGAGAGCTGCCAAGTTTATTTCCCTCCTTCACCCCATATCAAAAGAAAATGGGGAAGGGAGGAAATTTAACATAACCGCAGTACTTCAAGGCAAGTGATACTTCAAAGTAATAAAACTAGAACATCCTTGTTGATTTATTCCTAGTTATAAAAATGAGAACAAGTACTTCTGTTTTAAAAAAAAAAGTATTTTTTTTACTGGGTTGCATGCTTTTTTATGGAGGTATTCTTAGGGGATGAATAGAAACAAAAAACAGTTTGCTTATCTCTGGAATTTTTCATAGTGAAATTCTGCAAATAATTGTAGAATAAGAGTAGTCTTTTATTTTCCATTACAGGTAGCGCGCGACTTAACGAGCACAATTGAGCCCCAAATTTTTGTTGTTAAGTGAGACATTTGTTAAGAGAGTGTCGCCCCATTTTACGACCTTTCTTGCCACAGTTGTTAAGTGAATAACTGCAGCTGTTAAGTTAGTAACCTGTTTGTTAAGTGAATCGGACTTCCCTATTGACTTTGCTTCTCAGAAGATGGCAAAAGGGGATCCCGTGACCTTGGGAGACAGCAACAGTCATAAATATGAAACAGTTGCCAAGCATCTGAATTTTGATCACCTGACCATGGGATGCTGCAAAGGTCATAACTGTGAAAAATGGTCATAAGTTTTTTTTTCCAGTGCTGTTGTAACTTTTGAACGGTCACTAAATCGAGGAGTGTCTTTTATCAAATCTTGAAGTGGGTAGCCTGGATCGTTATACTATATTGTTGACTAATAAATCCCTTCAGATGACTTAAGATTTAGGATCTATTATGCTAGAAACATTCATGGATAGAAGAACTTTTTTTTCTCATTTAGAGTTCAGTTTTTGATCTTGGCAAATAGAAACCTGTAGGATGGCTCAGTGGGTTAGGACGCTGAGCTTGTCGATCGGAAGGTCGGCAGTTTGGCGGGTCGAATCCCGAGCGCTGCGTAACAGAGTGAGCGCCTGTTACTCGTCCCAGCTTCTGCCAACCTAGCAGTTCGAAAGCACGTAAAAATGCAAGTAGAAAAATAGGGACCACTACAGTGGGAAGGTAACAGCGTTCCGTGCGCCTTTGGCGTCTAGTCATGCCGGCCACATGACCACGGAGACGTCCTCGGACAAGCGCTGGCTCTTCGGCTTTGAAACGGAGATGAGCACCGGCCCCTAGAGTTGGAAACGACTAGCACGCATGTGCGGGGGAACCTTTACCTTTACCTTTTAGGATGGGAATTAACATTGCCTTGTAAATGATTGCAAAGATACTTTTGTTTATCAATGGGGTGAATAGTGGGGAACCATAAGGAGGATACTAAAACAAAAACAATCCTAGTATTTATTACTCTACTCTATTGTTAACAATTTAGTATAGCACAGTAATAGTTTCCAAAGTGCCCAATAAAATTAAAAGTTACACTTCTCTTTTTCACCCTCCTGTCACCCTATTTTCTTTTTGGAGATGAAGATTTATTTTATTTTATTTTATTTTTTATTTTATTTTATTTTATTTTGCTTTACTTTCTTTAATTTATTTTCAAAAAACAAAACCCCTGAAAACCGCGCTGTCTCAAGGAGTAGGGCTAATATTGTGCATATATGATGGCACATGTTGTCAACATCATTAATCACTTGAACAATTTTTCAGACGAACAGTGTCCTGCCGACTGGCACCATGGTTGAGTTATCCATCACACTCATAGTTCGTTTGACTAAGTTTCATTGAACAAAACATATGAACGCTGCTGGGTTCATACAACATGCTGAGCCCAAAACAGAACCTGTCCATCATCCTGTCTTGTCCAGTCTATTCCAGCCTGGTGCTTTCCAGGTGTGCTCATTAGAAATTGGGATATAATACAACACATCTGGAAAAATATGTTTCTAAATCCAGTGGTTGGCCTCATGTTTTGGGAAACACTTGAGCAAGTGGAAAAGCAACAGCTAAAGGTGGCAAACCTACCTAATAATCCTTCTACCTATTTTTCTCACAACAACGATGCTGTGAACTTTCATGACTAAGACGGGACTAGAACTCACAGTTGCCCAGTATCTTGCCTGGTGCCTTAAGCACCAACCAAAGTGACTCGGATAGATAGATAGATAGATAGATAGATAGATAGATAGATAGATAGATAGATAGATAGATAGATAGATAGATATAAAAGATGAAAACTACTTTATGATCTACAAAAGAGGCAGATCACTTTTTTTAAAAAAAATCAATTAATTCTACATACGAGTTTGAAAAGCCCACATTCCATTCCATTCCAATCAAATCAATGCAAATTGATTTTTATTAGGATCAAGGACCATCATAATGGCCAGCATCAACTTCCCTCCGCTCAGTGCGCTCCCTCAGAGAGGGCCTCCTTAGGGTGCCACCGGTCGGAGAATGCCGTCTGGTGGCTCCCAGGGGGAGGGCCTTCTCTGTGGGCGCGCCAGACCTTTGGAACCGTTTACCGGTTGAGCTCCGGATGGCTCCCGACCTTCGCTCCTTCCGACGTGATCTAAAAACCTATTTGTTTGAACAAGCCGGCCTGGTCTGATGGGTTTGGGTTTTAATTATTGTTTTAATGTAATTTATTTTTACATTTGGGCACTAGGGTTTAATTTGTTTTTAATTTTGTATTTTGGTTATTTTGGTATTTATGTCCCCGTTCACCGCCCTGAGTCCTTCGGGAGAAGGGCGGTATACAAATAAAATAAAATAAAATAAATAAATAAATAAATAAGCATCCCACTCAATTTGAGGTTTTCATCGCCCTCCTCCAAATGAACGTTTGCCACCCAGAGATTGCCCTCCCTGCTCTAAAGTTAAAAAAGGTTAGATACTGTATACAGGCAGTCCTCGACTTGCAGCAGTTCATTTAGTGACCATTCAAAGGTACAACGTCACTGGAAAAGTGATTTATGACCGTTGTTCACAATTGTGACCTCTGCAGCATCCCCGTGATCATGCAATCAAAATCGTGATGTGTCATGTGATCTCCTTTTGCAACCTTCTGAAAAGCAAAGTCAATGGGGAATCCTGATTCACTTAACAACCAGGTTACTAACTTCTCAACTCTCAGTGATTCACTTAATAACTGTAGCAAGAAAGGTCGTAAAATGGGGCAAAAATTCACTTAACAAATGTCCCACCTAACAACAGAAATGTTGGGCCCTATTGTGGTTGTAATTTGAGAACTACCTATATATTATCCTTAAGCCTCCTTTAGGTTAGTCATTTTGACTGGGTTCATAACTATAACCTGTAAGTATGGCCCTATGAGACGTAGCCTGTTACGTTGCTTTGGACATAATATTGTGAAATCTTACTTGTAGCTTTAGAGCTTAGTGTATTGTACTAGAGAATTATGCATGGACTGTGAAAAATTCACTGAAGCATATTGAAAGTAGCACACCATATTGCAGTGTTCAAAGCTTGTCTTCGTCTCAGCCTAATGTTTTTACTAAAATAATATGTAAAGTACCTTGATTTTCTGAAAGAAAAAAATGGAATATAAATGAAGAACACTGAAACGGCTCTTCTTAGTTGTTCAGTCTGGCACCTCCATCCACTCCAGTTGTGAAATGCTTATAGTCCTTGTCTTATAACCGGTCGCTTAGTGACCGAAGCCCTGTTGGACCCCAAAAAGAGACTTAAGACACAGTTTCAAAGTTCATTGTCTGGTCCCCCCTCCCCCCATGTTCACTTGACGACCGATGAAAAAAAG
The DNA here is from genome assembly GCF_964194415.1 of Vipera berus. Classification (NCBI taxonomy): domain Eukaryota; kingdom Metazoa; phylum Chordata; class Lepidosauria; order Squamata; family Viperidae; genus Vipera; species Vipera berus. Next base: position 12,104,423 of record NC_138206.1, read on the forward strand.
GTTGTAAAATCATATTTGATCATCTGATGACCACGTTTACAGTCATCGTGACTGTAATACGGGAGCTAAATCGTGGTTGTAAGCCAAGGGCTACTTGTATGGTATCCTAACTGTGTTTGTTGTTACAGGCACCATAACTAAGGAGCAGTTCAGAGATTGAAGGTGTAGAATGCCTGGCTATTCCATGCAAAAAAACTGAATACAGGCAGTCCTCAGCTTGTAACAGTTCATTTAGTGACTATTCGAAGTTATAACAGCACTGAGAAAGGCTACCGATGACCGTTTTTCACACTTACGGCCATTGCGGCGTCCGCATGATCATCTGATCAAAATTTGGATGTTTGGCAATTGGTTCATATTTACAGTGGTTGCAGTGTCCCGAGGTCATGTGGTCACCTTTTGCAACCTTCTGACAGAAAAAGTCAGTGGGAAAATCAGATTTGCTTAACAACCATGTTACTAACTTAACAACTGCAGTGATTAACTTAACAACTGTGGCAAGAATGGTTGTAAAATAGGACAAAATTAACTTAATAGCTGTCTCGTTTAGCAACATAAATTTTGGGCTCATTTGTGATCTTAAGTCAAGGGCTACCTGTATTATTTTTAAAATAATATGGATCTGTTATCAAAGCCAGCAGGCTCATGCGATGTAGCCTTTCATTTTGTTCAGGTTTTTCCCCCCCCACCTCTGGTTTAGTATCACTTCCCTGAAAATAATTTAAACATAGACTGTTAATATTCATTAATTTAACCCCTGTGTACCTTCAGTGGCTTTCATCCATTAATGGCGTCTTCCTCCAGATGAGCATTTTAAATTGACTTTATTCTTATGGAAATGTGATCTCCCATTAATCCAAGAAGATAGATTGGAGTCTGGTGTAAACTCAGCTGTTCTGCCAATGAATTTGCTGAATGTTTTCTATTTTTATTTTACTGCTGATGGGTCAAATTGTATGCTGTCCTCCCTCATCTCTTACAGTGGTAAAAGAATGCGATAGGAAATAAGTATTTATTTTTTTAAAAAAAGAAACCACTGTAGGAAATTCTTTTTCTCAGTTGTACACTAACAATGTAAAGGTTTCTCTCCTTCACCTCTAGACTTAACTCTTACTTTTTGTTTTTATACTCATAGAAAAAGAAAGAAAAGATTAAATATCCGCCGATGATACATTCATTAAATCTTAAGGCTATGAGCAGAGAAGGTGTACTTATCGTTGACACCTCTGTGACTTTGATAATAATACAGACTATTATGGCTTTTCAATTACATGAAAAGACGTGGTGGGATTGTTGGCCCGAGGTGTGAACCCAGTTTGCGGAACAAAGTGTGCATTTTGGAAAACCAAATGCAGATTTAGTGACTGGATTTGCTGAACCCCTGTGCTTCAAAGAGGCTGTCTGCTCTCTCTCCCTCTCTGTCTCTTAATATTTCATTTTGAAACAATTTCATACATTTATGTATGTGTGTGTGTGTGTGTGTGTGTGTATTTTATTTCATGAACTTCAATTCTGCTTTTCAACCAGCATCCTCAAAATGTCACCAGAGCAAACCGTATGATAAACATAAAAAGCAGTGGTCCCAATTTAAAGAATAGAACTCATATTATTTGTCTGATTTCTCTTCTTGGGTTCTTTTTGACATGCCACTTGGGGCTATGAGCTCACAAGGCAGAAAGGATTTTAGGATCAGGATACTTCGATTTCACTTAGTTGTTAGGTTTGGAGAACAAATTTCAAGTCTAATGATGCCTTTGTTCCAATATTTTATTAAACATGTAGGTGAGATCTTGGCAAAGAGGGAGATAGAGTTTTGTCAGTTCTATAAATTGGCTGAGAAATGTCTTATCCTTTAATACATCATCTTCAAGAGCCCCATGGCACTTCCAAATAATCTTGGAATGCTTTAAAAAAATTCAAGTGTTAAAAAATGGCTTCCAGGAGTGTTCTGAAATATCAGATGACTACAAAATATGGCCTGGGGTTAGATGGGGGAAGAAGTATTAATTCTTCAATATTGTAAAAAGGTAAACGTTCCCCCGCACATGCGTGCTAGTCGTTTCCGACTCTAGGGGCCGGTGCTCATCTCCGTTTCAAAGCAGAAGAGCCAGCGCTTGTCCGAGGACGTCTCCGTGGTCATGTGGCCGGCATCACTAGACGCCAAAGGCGCACGGAACGCTGTTACCTTCTCACCGTAGTGGTCCCTGTTTTTCTACTTGCGTTTTTACGTGCTTTCGAACTGCTAGGTTGGCAGAATCTGGGACAAATAACGCGCTCACTCTGTTACGCGGCACTCGGGATTCGACCCACCAAACTGCCGACCTTCTGATTGACAGGCTCAGCGTCCTAACCCACTGAGCCACCACGTCCCTATTTCAATATTGTACATCCATATAAACCAACTCTCTGAGGGACTCATGGGGATATGTAGAATGGATATGCATAGGACATTTTAGATCACCACCCCTCAACCTTTTGGGCATCAGGGAGTGGTTCCATGCAGAAAGGTTTTTCCATGGATCATAGGCAGTGTGGTTTTGCATGCTGTCTGGGATAGGGTTTCGCTTGTTTGTGCGGCCCAGTTGCCGGCATGCTGTGGACTGGAGCGGGTCCACAGACTAGGAGTTGGGGAACCCTTTTTTAGTGTAACATTAAAGAATTTTATATATGTCATAGGGTCTCTCCTTAATGGAAGAATGGGAGATGCCTTTGGATGGAGAGCCTTGAGCCTATGATTTGACTAAGAGCTTACATTAGGAATAAAGGCTGAAACAGATCCAAGTCCTACAGTATTTACATATTCTGCAGCTCCAGTCTTTATCCTGTTCCTTAGGTTCTCAGTGTGAACAAGATCAATGACATTGAGTAGAGACATAGAAAACTGAAGTCCCACCCTTAGACCCTTGGTAGACTTCCAGAGATTCTTGGAATATGTGGTTCTTCAAGGAACCATTTGAGGACCATGAGATTGTCCTGTCCCCTCTTAGTGTCACCCTTAAGATGTTGTTGTTTTGACTATTATAGGTTGATTTTTGTGTTTTTCTTGATACAAGCCCTTCAGGGTGGTTTGGAAGTTAATGGCATGCAAGCCATTAAACCTAAGTGTTGGAGATCAACTGTCCCAATCTGGAGGAGGAGTCAAGTGGGAAATTAGTCTGGAATCATTACATAAACAAAGGTCTGACCATCCTCTGAATGCCTTTGAGCCTTAGAAAGCTTTTAGTCTGGGGGAGGGATTCCTGTGAAATAGGCGTAGAACAATAAAGGAGCTTGCTTGAACTTTCCAAATATGAGTCTGGTTGTTCCAGCCTGACAGCGAGTGAGTGGGTGAATAAGTGAGTAAATACAGAAATAAATAGAGGTCAGATTACTAGTTTTGAGTTCCCTGGAAAGATAATTTCCTTGAGAGTCAGATTCATAAAGCGCATAGTTCCTGGAAGAGATTAGCTCTCGGGAAGTTCATAAGATGGTATCAGAGGCCAAGACAATTACTGGAGGCAATTTTTCATTCTGTCTTATCTTGGGCCCTTGGAGTTCAAGTAACACCAATATTTGTGAGAAGAAAGCCAAGCTCAGAGAGCATTAAAAGCCGCAGCCCTTCAACCCTGAGCTGCTTATATTCCCCACTGTAGCATCTTAATTTGTGCATTACCACTTGGGAGTTTAACTGTGTCTCTAGCTATCTTGACCCTTAACTGAATCGTGGGCTCTGTTTTTAGTTTTTAGTTCAACCTAACTAAAGTTAAGTAAGGTAAAATAAAGTAAAGTAAAATAAATGAAACTAAAACGAAGCATAGGTAAAGGTAAAGGTTCCCCCGCACATGTGTGCTAGTCGTTTCCGACTCTAGGGGCCGGTGCTCATCTCCGTTTCATAGCCGAAGAGCCAGCGCTTGTCCGAGGACATCTCCGTGGTCATGTGGCCGGCATGACTAGACGCCAAAGGCGCACGGAACGCTGTTACCTTCCCACCGGAGTGGTCCCTATTTTTCTACTTGCATTTTTACGTGCTTTCGAACTGCTAGGTGGGCAGAAGCTGGGACGAGTAACAGGCGCTCACTCTGCTACGCGGCACTCGGGATTCGACCCGCCAAACTGCCGACCTTCCGATCGACAAGCTCAGCGTCCTAACCCACGAAGCATAGTTCAACATAAATATCATAGAATCATAAAGTTGGAAGGTATTTTGGAGGTCTACTCCAACCTACGTCTTCTAGTCCATAATGTGGCTTTGGATAAATCTTTGGAACTAGTATCTCTGCTCTACCAGTGCTTAGTTGTGACTGTCTTGGTTATTTCTCCCCTGAAACTCTGGGTGGGACTGATCAGTGAAGATACAGCATTCCTTCATCCTAGAAATAGTTGTGACTTTTGAAGGGGACCAGTGCAGTTCATTGGCAACATCGCCTATTTGTTTCGATAAAAGCTTCTGAAAAGATCAGAAGAACTTGAGAGTGAGCAAAATTAAACACGAGGGAAAGAGTTGTTTATAAATGCATATATATATATCTGTTGAGCAAAGAAGAAACAGTGAATCAGTTTTGTGACACTGCTCAAAGCCTTAAGTAAGATCATTAATTCGTGTTATGACACGGCGATGGTAGGATTCTGGGATGTGGCTTCCATATCGAGGTGTGAGTTTATTGGTCATTCGGGTATTTATGTTTAAGAGCTGGGTCCATTTTCGAATTTTTCTGCCCAATTTGTAGGCAAAGAAATGGGGCAGGGGGCGTTACTCTGAATGTTATCAAGAGAAAGAAATTCTCCCACAGTTTCTAAGAGCAAGACTTGCCGTTAGTACTCAAAGAAACAACACTTTTGAAAAATTCCCACAGGAGGCAGCTTTCTAAAGGAACTACTCTTTCGTGAAATTAAAGAACTGGGAGGAAGAAAAAAAAATTACAGGGGAATTTCTTTCCTTGGCACAAAGTCAGGTCTCCGAGCAAATGCTTCCCAATATGTTGGTTAAGATGGTTTGTCTTCAGATGGTCTAAATCTGAACTGTTACATATTCTGGATTTGTGAAGAGTTGATTTCACCCGGAGCTACTGCAAGTACGTACTCCTTGACTTACAGTCAAATTTGAATCAAAGTTTTCTGTTCTTAAGCAAGGCAGTTGTTAAGTTAGCTGCACCCCATTTTACCACCTTTTTTGCGTCCGTTGTTAAATCAGTCATTGCACTTATTAAGTGATTCATGCGGTTGTTAAGTGAATCTGGCTTCTCTGATTGACTTTGCTTGTTGGAAACCAGCTGGGAAGGGTTCAGTCGGTGACCACATGGCCCTGGGACAGTGCCACAGTCATATATGCATGCCCATTGCCAAGCACCCAATTTTGATCATGTGAGCATGGGGATGCTACAGAAGTCATTAAGTGTGAAAACCGATCATAACTCTCTTTCTTCAATGCTGTTGTAACTTCAAGCATTCACTAAGTGAATGGTTGTAATTTGAGGACTACCTGTAGTTGTAACAACAACCATATAAGTAGAGTTTGCTCAAAGGGACCTTAAAGGGAGTTTAAATAATCTCTATTTAACAGTCTGTTTCATCAAGACCAGCACCATTAACCTAAACCAGACATGTCAAACTCGTGACGTCATGTGACATCACGCAACGTATTGGGACGGTTTTGCCATTGCCGGCAATGGGGTGGGCGTGGCTTCTGGATGATGCGTCGGTCCTGTGGGCCGGCAGTTTGACACCCCTGACCTAAACAATGAGCACTCAGAACGGGATTGTGTACAACTGACTAGCAAGATGAATTAGGAGATGACCAGGTTGAGCTGGAGGGAGGGATCAAGCGAATCATTAGTCTCGAATCCCTTGGTGCCCACAAGAGGTCTAAGTCCAGCCCACCTTGAATTCTGTCGACTCTTATCTACCGTCTACTTGCTTTGACTGTTAGTAGTTCACATTCTTGTTTAGAGGTAGCATGAAATAAACTTGCATTCATTTTGGACCAAATCCTGGTTCCCAATTTCTTGTACCGGCTAATACAGGCTGCCCTCGACTTAACAAATTTCTGTTGCTAAGTGAGCTTTGCCCCATTTTATGACCTTTCTTGCCACGGCTGTTAAGTGAATCACTGTAGTTGTTTAAGTTAGTAACTTGGTATCTCTGCTCGTCAGAAGGTCACAAAAGGTAAATCACAGGACCCTGGGACATTGCAACCATCACAAATATGAACCAGTTGCCAAGCATCCGAATTTTGATCGCACGACCATGGGGATGCAGCAATGGTCGTAACTGTGAAAACGGTCATAAGTCATTTTTCTCCCCCAGTGCTTTTGTGTCATAAGTGTGAAAACAGCCGTAGGTCCCTTTTATCAGTGCTGTGGTAACTTCAAACGGTCACTAAGCAAATGGTTGTAAGTCAAGGACTACCTGTGGTATTGTTTCTGTTTGCTGCAGTTCCTGTTGTTGAAGCATCGGCCTTCCTTTTCCCGCAGTGGAAACTGAGGTAGCGCTCTTAGCAGTGGGTGATTATTTTATTGCCACTGTGAGGTCTGCGTGTCTGTGTGTGTGTGTTTTGCTTAATTCAGGGATGCTAAAACACAGTTTATTTTTAAATCAATCGTTGCGCTGAGCAGTCAGCAAAGCAGAGCGCTAATTGGGTCCAGTGGTATTCCCATCCCCTTGGGCTCCTGGGCGCTTCGTTGAGCAGAGCACCAGATTAGGTGATGCAGGCAAAAGAAGGCGAAGCAAATGTATGCCAAGGAAGATGCCTCAACCCAAAGTGCATGTAATGGGAAAGCTTCAGCGGGTGATAATGAGTGAAAGGAAGGAAGGCCCCTTCCTTTCCTCCCCTGCAAGTTAGTATAAAATCCTTTCGCCTTTTCCCGTCTCTGTTTATTCAAACACAAGGAGCAATTTTTACCCTCAGAGGAGGAGACAAAACGAAAGGATCCTTGGTAAATTTGCACAATGCAGGCTGCTTCAAGGTGACTCTTTTCTTTGCCAACTCCTACCCTGGGGTCGAATTTCTTATTCTTCTTATTCTTATTGTATTTGTATACCGCCCTTCTCCCGAAGGACTCAGGGCGGTGAACAGGGCATACATAAAAAATACGAGATACAAAAATTTAAAAAGAATTAAATAATAGCCCAGTTAAAACAGTCGGTAACAATATACAATATAAAAATCCCCATTAAAAATCCCCATTAAAACCCCAACATATCCCCATCAGGCCAGGCCAGCTTGTACAAATAGATGGGTCTTCAGACCGCGTCGGAAGGAGCGAAGGTCAGGTGCCGTCCGGAGCTCGACCGGCAGCTGATTCCATAAAGCCGGAGCGCCCACAGAGAAGGCCCTCCCCCTGAGGGCCACCAGCCGACATTCTCTGACATTCTCTGAATTTGCTCTGCCTGCCCTTGCAAGGATTGTTCTGATCCTGATTGAGTACTCTTGTCTTTCTCTCCCCACCCCCCCACCCCCGCTCCCCATCTTGTCCCTCAAACCCACCCTTGGGTCCACCAGTTATCCCCCTCCCCATGAGGTTCTCAGCTTCATCTTTTCCTTTGTGGCCGGAGACCAGCAGTGCCAAAGTTGAACAAGTCCCTAGGTTGCCTCTCGTACTTGGCAAAATAAAAAATAAAATAAAATAAAAAAGGGAGACTGACTTAGTGATTATCTCTTCAGCTCAGTTCTCTGCTTTTCTCCTCTCTCCCGCCTTCTCTATTTATACCCCAACGCTTCGCAGCGAAAAAAACACACACACGCACAGAAAGAAAAAAAAAACTGAAGCCGGGCCATTCCGTTTTTTGCTTTGCCTGGTTACCGTGGCAGCGTGCACATCTCTTTGCCTGCCGAAGAATGAAGGAAACTGGGAGCAGTTGTTTCTGGCTGTTGCTTTCGAGATGATGAGAGGGAAGAGTCTCGGAAGATCGGCTTCAGGGCGAGGGGAACCGGTTGAGTTTAGAAGCCTTGCTTACTTGCGACTTCACGTGAGCGCCAAGGTGAGAGTTTGTCTAAATCTAGCGTCCTCTCTTGCAAACGTCTACGGGCATTGTTCGCTTTTTGCTGCCGTTTGCTTGTTCTGGATTTGCTCAGGAGAGAAGGAGAAAGTATGCAGAGGGTGGGGTAGACATGCATATAAGGTGCCTTGGATTCTGAATCAGGTTAAATAGCTGAGTTGATTCAGCCGTTGCACGCATGGGTGGAAGTTGTCCTTAACTAAGCCAAAGAGGATTGTGAGTGGCTTTCCTCCTAACTATCAACAGTGATGGAAGAAGTGTCTGCTTGGTCACAATCCCGAGCCACGTGGACCTGTGTTTCTTCACATCTTAGTGGTTTCATTGTGTAAGAACAGAGACAGGGCTGTGTTAGAGAGCAGATACTACTCCTTGAACTGTACAATTTCAAAGAAAACAGAAATATAAAGAAGACCAGACCGTTGTTTGAGGTAAAGTTGGACGCCCGTCTGTAACATTTCCTGCAAGGTAAGATCTCACCTTATACTTGTGCAGGCTGAAGTTTCAGAATTTACCCTGTGCCATGTCAACCATGTGGTGGATGCTTCTCAGTTCCCACAGAGCTGGGAGAACATATTTGCACTGGTTCGCTTGGTCTTGTAGTGCCTCTTTCAAAGGTTCCTAACCCTGGGTGGCCTTTATGAGTCTTGGTAAGGTTATTGATAAAGAGAAATCTCCCGACAGATGTATTTTACCCAGGTGAATGTAATAATCCACAGGCACCATTCATGTGCCAGAAAAATATGGATGCAATGTTATTATTTGTAAGCTCTACACATCTAATTTCTACGTATCTAGTTTCTATTTTGCCATTTTCATAGAAAATAGCTTTTTCCTTTGGTGTCATTCTTAATGGAACACTAATGTGGTTCCCAGTCCTCCCTTTTTTAAATAATAATAATAATAATTTCAACCCGACATAATGTAGGAAGGAAATGATGAAGTTTGGGATTCCGTCCATCAGCAGAATAATTCTTCCAAAGCAAAATAAGATAGGAGCAGATTTGTGGGGCAGAAGAAGTCTGCCCAGGGAAGATTTTATTCAAAATTCAGCTGCATACTGTTAAAGCTTATAGAGAGAAAGAAAGAAAAAAAAATCCAGGATATTTTCCCCAGTGCATCTCTGTGAGAGCAACATTTAGGCAGTGCTAGAAAATTGCTGACGCTTCCTATTTGAGATCTCCGTGCTTTTCCTTCTCTGTCATGTATTCACATGGAGCTACTTTTAAAGAAATGGAATTTCTCCTCCTCCTCCTCCTCCTCCTCCAATTTACAATAAAAGATGCGTTGCTTTAGTGGTTGTATGAAGTTAACAATGATAATAGAAAAAGTGATGAGCACGAGTTAAAAAACAAAAAAACAAAACAGGTCCACCAGCAGTGTTCCATCTGGAAAGCACAGAATTGTGTTATTAGAAGACATGCTTGGAGATTAAGAGAGGGATTGAATCGAGAACACGTGAGGTACTAATATCACTTAGTAAGACCGCACCTAGAAGATTGAATCCAGTTTTGGTCACTACACTATTAAAAAAATATGTTGTGACTCTTCTAAAGTACAGAGAAGAGCAACAAATACGATTAGGGGACTGGAGGCTAAAACATACGAAGAACAGTTACAGCAGGGGTGTCAAACTCAATTTCATTGAGGGCCGCATCAGCATTGCAGTTGCCCTCAGGGGGCCGGGTGGGTGTGGCCAGGGTGGGTGTGACCTACTGGGTGGGCGTGGCTAGAGTGCATATGGCCTACTGGGTGGGCGTGGCTAGCTCTACATCGTTCTCATCAAGGGTGCCTATGGGGGCCTGGGCAGGAGTGGGACAGATCTGAGGGTCTCTGAGCCAGGGCCAAGGCAGTGGGGGCCGTTCCCTCACTGTTTCCAGGATGGCTTCGCGGGCCGCATGAAACCACTTCACGGGCCGGATCCGCCCCCCGGGCCTTGTGTTTGACATGTCTGAGTTACAGGAACTGGGTATTGCTAGTCTAGTGAAGAGAAGGACCAGAGGGGAGATGATAGCTGTATTCCAATAACTGAGGGGGTTGTCACAAAGAGGAGGGGATCGACCTATTTTCCAAAGCACCCAAAGGCCAGGCAAGGAATAACGGGTGGAAACTGATCAAGGGGAGATTCAACCTAGAAATAAGGAGAAATTTTCGGACAGTGAGAACAATCAACCAGTGGAACAGATTGCCTTCAGAAGTTGTGGATGTTTCAACACTGGAAGCTTTCAAGAAGACCCTGGACTGCCACTTGTCAGAAATGGTGTAGTGTCTCCTGCTTGAGCAGGAGGTTGGACTAAATGACCTACGAGGTCCCTTCAAACTCTGTTATTCTGTCATTCTGATTGTGCTTTACCTTGGCAAAGACTTTTGTCAACACAGAGACCATGCAGTGTTCTTATCAAAGTAGTTTGAGTTGCCTTGAAGCTCGTTTAGCAATTCCTATTCAGCCGGAATAGGAAATTCTGCTCTCGTTGAACTGTTGGGGTGAAGCTTCAAAGCAAAACCATGCAGCCCCATCGCACTGATCTTAGAATCAGGGAGGCCATGGGGTGTCACAGGAAACTTCAGTGGGATGTCAGTGCGAAATGTTGTTTGGAAACTTTGCATACAGGTACAAGTAGTCCTCAACTTAGAAGCATTCCTTTACTGACCACTCTGAGTTACAACAGCACTGGGGAAAAAAAAACGATTTATGACCGTTTTTCACGCCGACAACCGTTGCAGCATCCCTGTAGCCATGTGGTCAGAATTCGGGTGCGCAAAACCTTTGGAGAGGTGCGCGCGCAGCTCCGCCCGAACAGCAGTTTGGAGACCTGCTGTTGCCGGTGGACGCACCTGCACGCCAGCAGCAACGGGTCTCCGTGGTGACGGCCGCTGGGTTGCGGCGCCGCCTTCAGCCCAGGCGTCGCCAGAGCCACCCCCGGGACCTCCAAACTGCCGCCCGAACACCAGCAGGTCTCAACACAGGTGTTCGGGCGGAGCTGCGCGCGCACCTCTCCAAACCTTTGGAGAGGTGCGCACGCAGCTCCGCCCGAACAGCGGTTTGGAGACCTGCTGTTGCTGGTGGACGCACCTGCACGCCAGCGGCAACAGGTCTCTGTGGTGACGGGTGCTGGGTTGCGGCGCCGCCTTCAGCCCGGGCGTCTCTGGAGCCACCCCCAGGACCTCCAAACTGCCGCCCGAACACCAGCAGGTCTCGACACGGGTGTTCGGGCGGAGCTGCGCGCGCACCTCTCCAAACCTTTGGAGAGGTGCGCATGCAGCTCCACCCGAACAGCGGTTTGGAGACCTGCTGTTGCCGGTGGACGCACCTGCACGCCAGCGGCAATGGGTCTCCGTGGTGACGGGCGCTGGGTTGCGGCGCCGCCTTCAGCCCAGGCGTCGCCGGAGCCACCCCGGGACCTCCAAACTGCCGCCCGAACACCAGCAGATCTCGACACGGGTGTTCAGGCGGAGCTGCGCGCGCAGCTCCGCCCGAACAGCGGTTTCCAAATGGGTGTTCGGGCAGAGGTGCGAGAGAGGTGCGCGCGCAGCTCTCCAAACCTTTGGAGTGGTGCGCGCGCACATCCTCCCGTTCGGAGAGGTGTGCGCGCACCGGGCGACTGGGAGCCGCAGGAGATGGCTCAAAGAGCCGCATGCGGCTCAGGAGCCGCGGGTTGCCGACCCGTGACTTAGACTTATATATATACTGCCCCACAGTGCTTTGCAGAACTATAGTGGTTTGCAGAGTCAGCCTATTGCCCCCAACAATCTGGGTCCTCATTTTACCGACCTTGGAAGGATGGAAGGCTGAGTCAACTTGATCCAGTCAGGATCGAACTGCTGGCAGTGAGCAGAGTTAGCCCAGAATTCTAACCACTGTGCCAGTAGGGCTCTGGTGACGTCGTGACTTATTTAACGATTATAGCACTTAGCGACCAAAATTCCTTACCCAGTTGTGGTTGCAAGTCAAGGACTATCTGTAGAGCATTAGAATTACATATCTTAACAATAAAATCTATATACATGAGTTTCTGTTTCAGGCATGTTTCCTGAATGCAGAAATGCAATAAAATAGCTCTTCTACTATTTTGCTGTGTCCTTTAGATACTTGATGCAGAGATAGGACTTGTAATATTCTTTTCTTTTCTGGCCTGGATTGAGAGTAGCGAAAGGACAGAACTATTAATCAACCAGAAGTGCAGCAGGAACATTACGCTTTGATGCAGAAATAGGGAAGATTTCTCTTCCTTCTCCAGAGACTGGTGGAAAGAAAGGAAGTCCTTGACTTACGGCCATTCATTTAGTAACCATTTGAATTTAGAATGACCCTGAAAAAAGTGACTTATGACCTTTTTTTTTATATTTACGAGTGTTGGTCACCTGATCAAAATTCTGACCCTTGGCAACCGGCTGCTATGGTTACCATGTCCCAGGTTCATCTAATCAATCACCTTTGCCAATCTTCTGACCAAGTCAATCGAGAAAGCAGATTCGCTTAACAACCCTGTTACTAACTGAATAACTTAAGTCAGGGGTGTCAAACTCAATTTCATTGAGGGCCACATCAGTATTGCGGTTGCCCTCAAGGGGCCTGGGTGGGCGTGGCCTACTGGGTGGGCGTGGCTAGAGTGCGTATGGCCTACTGGGTGGGCGTGGCCAGCTCTACATCGTTCGCATCAAGGGTGCCTATGGGGGCCTGGGCAGGAGTGGGACAGATCTGAGGGTCTCTGGCAGAAGGAGGGTCTCTGGGCCAGGGCCAAGGCAGTGGGGGCCGTTTCCTCACTGTTTCCAGGATGGCTTCGCGGGCCGCATGAAACCACTTCGCGGGCCGGATCCGCCCCCCGGGCCTTGTGTTTGACATGTCTGAGTTAAGTGTTCGACTTAACTGTGGCAAGAAAGATCATAAAACGGGGCAAAAATCACTGAACAGATGTGTCGCTTCACAGTCGAAACTTTGGGCTCAAGTGTGATTGTAAGCACAAGGATTATCTGTAGTCACAAAGAAGTTGATTGAAGAAATGTCCCTTAGGGTGAGTGAGTGAAAATCATTCTGTTTCATTCCCCGAGGATGATAGCTAGTTTGGTACAGGTAGTGCTCAAACTTAACAATCACAATTGAGCCCATAAATTTCTGTTGTTCAGTGAGACATTTGTTAAGCGAGTTTTGGCCCCATTTTGCAATCTTTTCTTGCCGTGACTGTTAAGCAAATCACTGCAAGTTGATAAGTTAGTAACACGGTTGTTAAGTTGATCTGGGGGAGCCCGTTGACTTTGCTTGTCAGAAGGTTGCAAAAGGGGATCACTTGACCTTGGGACACAGCAGCGGTCCTAAATATGAACTAGTTGCCAAGCGTCTGAATTTTGATCACGTGGTTATGAGGATGCTGCAAAGGTGATAAGTCACTTTTTCCAGTGCCTTTGCAACTTTGAATGGTCACTAAACGAACTGCTTTAAATTTAATCAAACGTCTGCAAGAAAGCCACCATGCTCAGAGAGCACCAAGGACCCCACAATCATTTAGTTTTCTCCCAATTGATGGTTTGCTTAATGCTATTCTGCTCTAGCAACTTCTGTTCTAGATGGGCCAAATACATCAGATTGGCACTTGGCTGACTGTCATAATGGTGGGAGATGGACAATTGGGGTTTTTGGTCTCACCCATCGTTATTACAGGTAGCACTGAAGTTGAGATGGAAAAGGGGAGAAGACAAGATTGTTTCGTAAACTGGATTTCTAAATATCAGCCCTGGAAAGATGCACTGATTAACTTCACCTGTATTAAAACATGAAGTACAGAGAAGAGCAACAAAGATGATTAGGGGGCTGGAGGCTAAAACATATAGGGAACGGTTGCTGGAATTGGGTATGTGTAGTTTAATGAAGAGAAGAGTGAGGGGTGACATGATAGCAGTGTTCCAATATCTCAGGGGCTGCCACAAAGAAGATTCTCCAAAGCACCTGAAAGCAGGACAAGAAGCAACGGATGGAAACTAGTCAAGGAGAAAAGCAACCTAGAACTGAGGAGAAACTTCCTGACAGTTAGAACAATTAACCAGTGGAACAACCTGCCTCCAGAGGTGGTGAATGCTGCAACACTGGAGGTTTTTATGAAGAGACTGGACAGCCATTTGCCTGAAATGGTATAGGGTTTCCTGCCTGAGCAGGGGGTTGGACTAGATGACCTCCAAGGTCCCTTCCAACTTTATTATTATTATTATTATTATTATTATTATTATTATTATTATTATTATTATTATTATTATTATTATTATTATTATTATTATTATTAATGTCTTTATACAAGTCTTCTGAATAATGTTTCTTTTTAAAGAAAAACAAAGTGGTGTTTTCGTGAGTGAGCTGTAGGGGACATCCCCTTAACTTAGCTATACAGGTAGTCCTCGACTTACTGAGGCGGCCAACATTTTCATTGCTGAGACATTTGTTAAGTGAACTTTACACATTTTACGACCTTTCTTGCCACGGTTGTTAAGCGAATCACTGCAGTTGTTAAATTAGTGACACGGTTGTTAAGTGAATAGCTTCTCCATTGACTTTTACTTATCAGAAGGTCACAAAAAGTGATCACGTGACCCCGGGACACTGCAACCGTCATCAATATGATGCTACAATGGTCGTAAGTGTGAAAAAAGTCATACGTCACTCTTTCCAGTGCAACTTTGAACAATCACTAAACCAATTGTTGCAAATCAAAGACTAGCTGTATAATGTGGCTGGGGGAATGTGTGCAAATATCCTCTTTTTCATTGTACGTCTACCACGCTAGTACTCTGCACTCTCCCTGACTTTCCACTCATTTTAAATTAAGATTAATTCAAAGGAAATTAAATCCAAGGAAAATCGTAGCAGAAGACTTTTTCAGATAGTGAGCAGGACCGACCATAAAGCTTTGCAAGCTAAGCTGATTGAGTACATTGGGACAGAAAAAAAAACATTAACAGGAGCACTTTTTCAAGCAGGAATTTATTTTTTTTAAAAAAATAATACTTCCAGAAGAAATTTAAAAGTAACATGGTTTGCTGTGATGCATCTTGAATACTGAATACAGCCCTTGTCTGTCTGCGACATTCCTGAGAATTTAAAGAAGAGCAAGCAGGATCTATAACTTAACTGATCACCTCTATTTCCATCCAGTGGAATTAAACTCAGGAACCCCCAGAAATAATTATTGAGAAAATTGGCTGGAAACTAGATGGACGATGGGAGTCATAGCGAACAGCAGTAGTGCATGAAACTCTTTAGGAAATCCATTATAATTTTGCCGTTGCCTCTTCTCTTCGTCCCCTCCCCTTGCTTTCATTCTGGGTTTCTCCCCCCACCTTCTTTTCCCATCTCCCCCAATAAATGAATAAATCAGGATTCAGCACCACAGTGGAAATGACAAAGAGGAGGAGAAGTGATTCTAAAAAAGCAGGCTTACCACCCAAAGAAGAGAAAATACAGGGCTCACTTGTTTGAAGGCTATTAGCATTTGAATGAAGCCCCCCCCCCACACATACATGATGGTTGGTTAAGGTGGCCTGGAGAACAAGGAGAAGAGAGGGGGAAGGGTACTTGGGACAGTGGATTCTTTTGCAAAGTTTGCAGAGCATTGAGGCTGGGACATGGACACACCCTTTTGTTCTGCAAACTGCAGCTAGTGCTGTGTGCCTATATTCTCAGGCGCTTGGCTTCCCCCCTCCCTTTGCAAAATGTCAGTTTTAGTGAATACTTCTCACTGAGCTAATCCACAAGAGCAAATGAACTGTAGCAGTTAATCTATCATCTGGGAAGCGTGGACTCCTGCCGTTCTTCTCTTCTCATAGAGTTACCGGTCATGGAGCTAGGAAGCCCAGAGGCTGAGACAGCAAGTTGGCAAAGTAAAACAAGCCAGCTGGCAAACTCAACGAAAAGGGGGTGCAGATCCCAGAACAGGCTGATTGGTAGAACCAGCAGTTCCTAAAAATTTTATTATTATTATTATTATTATTATTATTATTATTATTATTGTTGTTGTTGTTGTTGTTGTTGTTGTTGTTGTTGTTGTTGTTATAAAACTTTTATTCATAAAACATGAAACTCAGTCAACTGAACTCTCAGATTGACTGGCACTAATGGTTGACACGGGCTGCTGCCAGCATCCTAGGTATCAACCAGGTACCTCCTTAAAATGTAAGATGTTCCGAGTAGCGCAGTTTTTTGTAGCTTTGCTGGAGTTATTGCAGGAAGTTGCAGTTTCTTGATGTGCTTTGTAAAGCTTTTGGACATAGTTCCCAGTGTCCCGATGACAGTGGGTATCACTGTTACACGTTTCATCCATAATCGCGCAGTTTCGATGGCCAGGTCGCGGTATTTTGTAATTTTTTCCAGTTTTTTTTCTTCAACTATGGCATCTCCTGGTACAGCGATATCAATCAGCTGTACGCTTCGGTTTTCTACAACTGTGATATCTGGCGTGTTGTGTTCCAAATGGCGATCTGTCTGTATTCGGAAGTCCCACAAGATCTTCACCCTCTCATTCTCAACAACTTTTTCCACCCTATGTTCCCATGGCTTTTCGGACACAGGCAAGTCGTATTTTTTACACAATGCCCAGTGGATTAGTTTAGCAACTCAGTCATGTCTAGCTTTGTAATCAGTTTGCGTGATTTTGCTGCACTCACATATTAAATGTGAAACAGTTTCAGCTTTGTTGTTGCAAAGTCAACAATTTGGATTGTCAGTAGATTTTTGTATCTTCGCTTTCATGGCATTAGTTTGTAGTGCTTGTTCTTGAGCAGCCAGTATTAAGCCTTCTGTTTCTTTCTTGATGGTTCCCATCTTAAGCCATGCCCATGTCAAGTTGTTATCACATTTTCCTTCAATGTTTTTAAAATGTTGTTAATAATAATAATAATAATAATAATAATAATAATAATAATAATAATAATAATAATAAGAAGAAGAAGAAGAAGAAGAAGAAGAAGAAGTTGTTGGAAGGGACCTTGGAGGTCATCTAGTCCAACCCCCTGCTCAGGCAGAAAACCCTATACCATTTCAGACAAATGTCTGTCCAGTCTCTTCTTAAAAACTTCCAGTGTTGGAGCATTCACCGCTTCTGGAGGCAGGTTGTTCCACTGGTTAATTATTCTAACTGTCATGAAGTTCCTCCTTAGTTCTAGGTTTCTTCTCTCCTTGATTAGTTTCCATCTGTTGCTTCTTGTCCTGCCTTCAGGTGCTTTGGACAAGAGCTTGACTCCCTCTTCTTTGTGGGAACCCCTGAAATATTGGAATACTGCTATCATGTCACCTCTACTCTATTAGACTACTAGACATACCCAGTTCCAGCAACCATTCCTTATATGTTTCAGCCTCCAGTCCCCTGATCATCTTTGTTGCTCTTCTCTGTACTCTTTCTAGAGTCTCAACATCTTTTTTTACTTTGTGGTGACCAAAGCTGGATGCAGTATTCCAAGTGTGGCCTTACCAAGGCATTGTAAAGTGGTATTAACACTTCACTAACACTTTGCTAAGCTAGACAGTTGTTAAGTGAGTTTTGCCTCATTTTACAACCTTTCTTGCCACAGTTGTTAAGTGAATCTCTTGTATTTGTTTAGTTAGCAACATGGTTGTTAAGTGAATCTGCTTTCCCCATTGGCTTTGTCATTAGGTTGCAAAAGTTGGCCACATGACTCCCGGCGCACTGCAACCATCATAAATAGATGCCAGTTACCAAAGCGTCCAAATTTTGATCACATGACCATGGGGATTCTGCAATGGTTGTAGGTGTGAAAAACAGCCATAAGTTACTTTTTTCACTGCCATTGTAACTTCAAAGAGTCACTAATGAACTGTTGTAAATCGAGGACTGCCTGTATTTCAGGGACCCCCTTGGGGAGTTTCATCAGGCAGGAGCCCTGACCCCCACCCAAATGGAACATCATTCCCTTTGAGGTATTGCTAGTTTTTCAATTTTACAAAGACATTGGGTCAATCTACATTGTAACCAGGGATGGGGTGGCTCAGTCGGTTAGGACGCTGAGCTTGTCAATCAGAAGGTCTGCAGTTTGGCGGGTCGAATCCCGAGTGCCGCATAGCAGAGTGAGCGCCTGTTACTCATCCCAGCTTCTGCCAACCTAGCAGTTCGAAAGCATGTAAAAATGCAAGTAGAAAAATAGGGACCACTATGTTGGGAAGGTAACAGCGTTCCGTGTGCCTTTGGCGTCTAGTCATGCCGGCCACATGACCACGGAGACGTCCTCAGACAAGCTTTGAAACGGAGATGAGAACCGGCCCCTAGAGTCAGAAATGACTAGCACGCATGTGCGGGGGAACCTTTACCTTTACCTTTACCTATACTGAAAGAATATTGCAAGGGGTTATAAAATTCAGTAGGAAAAATAGTTAATGTCACTCAAGGTCACCCTGAAAAAAAGAAGCAGATTCTTGAAGCACATTGTTGAACCAGAATTTTAGAGAAGAAATATTGCAAAGAATGCAAAACCGGTCGATTGTTTATTTCAAACAAGCAGCCTAGTTTAACTGACCTCTTTATAGCAGCAGCTAAATTAGATTTTATTTTTCATGAATTGTTTGCTTTTTAGCATGGAGTCACAATCTATTAGCTGTGCCAAAAGTTTAGTGAACTCTCAAACCACTGGTGTTGTATCATATGCAGTTTTGAAATCAATCTAAATTTATTCATGGTTCAAAAGACCGAACAGGTAATTTTATAATTGTTTGCAGTTGTTGAGATATAACCTGGCTTTTTACCCAGGCCTTTGGGGAGGAGATTGAGACCTGTTGTGCTTGCCTTCTTGTATCTTTTATTGATTTTATTGTGACTTGTGTAATCTCTTTGTTTGATTGTTGTGAGCTGCTGAGAGTTGTTGGTACTTGGGTGGCAAGCAAATGTAATCAATTATTATTGATATTATAGCATGCCACATGTCATTAGCAATAACATAGGTATCTAGCAGATCCATTTTGGAGAAAAAGACTTAGGAGACTCTTTTAAGACTTAATAGATTCTTAAGTTATCCCTGCTTTCACAGCTGTTTTGTTGCAAGAAATACTTCAGGGGTTTACGTTGAAGGGTGATACAATCTAAGTCTTAGAGGTTATGAAAATAGACAATTAGTTCAACTAACATAGCAAAGTCTGCCTTTACTGCTGAAGATTATTCAACCCATTGTGCAGGACCTCCTGGTGTACAGGGACTGTACATCAATGTTTTAGCTTCCCAGGGGCTTCAAGAGGCAAGTCGATGAAATTATCACAATTCAATGTTCTACCACCAAGTATGCTAGGCATAACAAAGGTGCTTTTTTCAGAAGGCAACTGGACTTGCTTGTTTTTCTTTGAAGATGTTTCACTTCTCACCCAAGAAGCTTCTTCAGCTCTGTCAGGGGTGTCAAACTCAATTTCATTGAGGGCCACATCAGCATTGCGGTTGCCCTCAAGGGGCCGGGTGGGTGTGGTCGTATGGCCTACTGGGTGGGCGTGGCCAGCTCTACATCATTCACATCAAGGGTGCCTATGGGGGCCCAGGCAGGAGTGGGACAGATCTGAGGGTCTCTGGGCCAGGGCCAAGGCAGTGGGGGCAGTTCCCTCACTGTTTCCAGGATGGCTTCACGGGCCACATGAAACCACTTCGCGGGCCGGATCCTGCCCCCGGGCCTTGTGTTTGACATGTCTGGACTAGATGGTGGGGAATGGAAGGATTTACATTCCTTGCAGACGGCTGGTCATTTGCATTCTTTTAGAGAGTCGTTGAGGCCACCGGTAGGTTTACCTGTGTTTTCAGGGTCACCTGAGTAGTGCAAAAATGTGTGTGGAGCCTTTTTGGCTTCAGGATGTTTCCTGCCCTGTACCCCTTCACTGTTGAAGACAGGCGCAGGCTGTTGGGGGTGAGTCTGTGTTGTCTGAATCTCACACGGAAGCACAAATGGTTCCTGTAGTCTCCAACGTTTTCTGGAAATCCGTTGATACTCCCTCACCATTTGAAGGGCTTTCATCCCAAAGTGCATAGCTAAATGTCTATGGAGATTCTCAGTCGTCCAGGTCATGGTTGTCCCAAAGGTGCTTTTCCAAAAGGCAACTGGACTTTCTGGTTTTTCTTTGAAGACGCTTCGCTTCTCCAAGAAGCTTCTTCAGCTCTGACTAGATGGTGGGGAATGGAAGGATGGGAATGGAAAGCACCTTTGGGACAACTGTGACTTGGATGACTTGAGAATCTCCATAGACATTTATGCTAGACGTAGTTCGGAAATGATCATGCTCCTAATTCCTGAGGTTGTCCATATGGTACTTTGATGAACATGAACGTCCTAGAATGGATTTTATATAATTTATAGCAGTGTTCCCTAACCTTTCCGGCTGTAAGGACCTGCCTCAGTTAAACCTCCCAAGAAAGCAGAACTCTTGAAACTTGCATTGTCTCAACAGGAACTTTTATTGGAAGGTATTGGCAGCAGGATAGTAAGGCAGGATCTGAAGATTTCCCGCGTGGAACGTTATATTAAAAGAACCCCACCCCAACTGTTCAAATTGAGCCAATCCATAAAGAACCGAAAAGGCACAGTTCTCAAGGTTGTCAGGTTTCTCCGCAGTTTCTTCCCTCCACTTGGAGATAAGACAGATGGCCGCAGGCACATTCCATTCTCACCCCAAGAAAAATCCTTCAAAGAGAGTAGAACAAAGCAAAGGAAGTACACTGCAAAATACCCATTGGTCCCTCTCCCCCCTTAGAAAGGCAGAACCCAAGAAATGAAAGTATAGGAAAGCAAGGCAAAATGTATGGGTGTTCTGACACCGGCTTTGTGGCCCGGCAGCGGCACATCTGCACATGCCCTCCTTGCTTGCACAAAAGGAGCTTTGCACACGAGCATGTGCGCCCACCGCTCACACAAGTAGAGCTGCACACACTTGCCTGTCCCTTGTGTGGCCCAGTTCTGAAAGGGCTGTGGCCTGGTACTGGGCCACAGGCCGGGGGTTGGGGATCCCTGGTCCGAAGGTCATAAAATTAGGTTGGTTATGTGGGGACCTGTCAACGACTGGCATGACATATGACCTTAATTCAGGGTTCAATAAGGTTGCAAATTGAGGACTACCTGTATGCATTTGCAATACAGGTAGTCATCAACTTAAACAGTTCGTTTAGTGACCATTTAAAGTTACAGCGGCACTGGAAAAAGTGACTTATGACTGTTCTTCAAACTTGGGACCACTGCGGCATCCCCACAGTCAGGTGATCAAAATTCAGACACATAGCAACTGACTCATATTTATGACAATTGCAATGTCCCGGGGTCACAGGATCACCTTTTGCAACCTTCTGACAAGCAAAGTCAGTGGGGGGGGGGAAGCCAGATTCACTTAATAACCGTGTCACTGACTTAACAAGCTGCAGTGATTCACTTAACAACTGTGGCAAGAAAGGTTGTAAAATGGGGCAAAACTCATTTAACAACTGTCTCACTTAGCAACAGAAATGTTGCATTCGATTATGGCTGTAAGTCGAGGACTACCTGTATCTCTTTACTTCATAATAGGATATTAAGAGAGGCCACTTCTACATTATAAGTCACAGGATCAGCTTTGCAAGGAACCTTATTATTTTTCTTTAGGTCAGAGGTCTCCAGTCTTTCAGGCACCAGGAACCAGTTCTGTGGAGAGAGGTTTTTCCATGGACCAGAGGGTGTGTGGTTTTGTGTGCTTTGCTTGTTTGTGTGGACCGGTTGCTGGCATGCCACAGTCCAGTACTGGTCTACGGACTGTGGCTTGGGGACCTGATACAGGCTACGTTCGTAGGCGCTATCTAATATGTTTAAGCTATCACAGCATCAGCTGCCTTAGACAGTTTTCCTAGTGATAAATGGTCCGGAAGCTTTAGAAATTCATCGTAGTAATCTAAGAGTTACAGGGAATATCACGTTTTCTAATTTCACCATTGCAGTTTCCTTGGCTACAGAACATTTTTGCATATTGGTACAAGATGCTTTCTTGCTATAATTATTCCGGTAATTTAGGGTTTTACCAGAGGAAAACTTGGGAGCAAAGGCTGATAAATTCTTTTTGTATTCGTTACTAAAACGAGTAACAAGAGAAGGAGAATTTTTAACTTTTATCAATTAACCTGCACAATTTGCTTTAAATTGAGAGCAGACTGCAACTGTGGAGATGTTGCAATCGGTTGGAATAGTCCATGCGTCCTGGATAACGTTACCGAATTGATGTTGATGCAGTCAGGGTTGGTGACATTAAATACTTCTCAAAGTCTCGCCTTCGACCTGTATTCATTGCTTATTTATTTTTAACAAGTTAAACATTTGTGGTTAGGTGAAATAACATGTAAACTATCCTGGAAGGAGCTACTTCTGGAATGACTACAGATGTTCAAAAGCTTCTGAAAAATATTTGCTTTTTTAATGTTTTGAGTTCATACTTTGTGCTCATTTGTTATTGGATATGTTTTGTTATGCCTTAATGCGGTATGGAAACTAAGCCATTATTGCTTGAACATATATGTGAAGGTTCACCCAGACCAGGGGTAGGCAACCTTGGCTCTTTTATGACTCATGGACTTCAACTCCCAGAATTCCTGAGTCAGCTGACTCAGGAATTCTGGGAGTTGAAGTTCATGAGTCATAAAAGAGCCGAGGTTGCCTACTCCTGACCCAGACTTTTACTCATATTTGAAAGCTCGAACAGAGAGTTACCTAAGACCCAGCTCTTAGGTAAGCTAGCCTTCTTACTAATAGAAAATTTATCATTAGAACTGAAAACCAGCAACTGCCAATACTAAGTCAGTCCCCAAGTTTGAGTCTTATGTTTTTTCCCTTC
Source organism: Vipera berus (assembly GCF_964194415.1). NCBI lineage: Eukaryota > Metazoa > Chordata > Lepidosauria > Squamata > Viperidae > Vipera > Vipera berus. The sequence continues at coordinate 12,127,200 of NC_138206.1, forward strand.
CGTTTTTGTAGAAGAGCAGGTGGAGCTGGAGGCAGAGTTAAGCCTATCAGCAGCACCGTGTCCTTACGCTGTCACAAATGGTGCAAATCCAACCCCTTTTGAATTCCGTTGTTAGATATGGTGCCAACTTTAGAATAGAATAGAATAGAATAGAATAGAATAGAATAGAATAGAATAGAATAGAATAGAATAGAATAGAATAGAATAGAATAGAATAGAATAGAATAGAATAGAATAGAATAGAATAGAATAGAATAAAGCAGAGCTGGAAGGGACCTCATAGGTCATCTAGTCCAACCCTCCTGTCCAAGCAGGAGAACCTACACCATCTGAGACAGGTGATTGTCTAGTCTCTTCTTAAAAATCTCCAGTGATGGAGCGCCCACGATTTCTGGAAGCAAGCTGTTCCGCTGGTTGATTATCCTCACTGTCAGGAAGTTTTTCCTTAATTACAGCTTGCTTCTCTTTTTGATCAGCTTCCAACCATTGTTTCTCGTCCTGCCCTCTGGTGCTCTGGTGAACAACGTGGCCCCCTCTGCCTTGTGGCAGCCCCTCAGATACTGGAATACTGAACTTTGAATACTGAATATTGAACTTTAGTTGACGAGAATCTGGTGTGCAGACTTTTAACAATAAACTTTCTGAACTACAATTTAACATACGGACCTGATCCTTTGCGCCCAACAACTTTGCACTGCAGGGCCTGAGAGCTGATACTTTCTGAGTAGGAGGGTTGGTTTACATTTGGGCATTACAGTAACACTGTAATAACTTTCTCTAGTCTGAGTTTCTTTGCATTTACCTTGGATTCTTCTACTATGGCTTATGGCTAAGCATTAAACGTGTACCAAGCCACTGCCATTGAGTCAAGTCTTTCCTCTAATTCAGGGGTCTTCAAACTCGGCCCTTTTATGAACTCATGGACTTCAACTCCCAGAATTCCTCAGCCAGGCCCACTGGCTGAGGAATTCTGTGAGTTGAAGTCTATGAGTCATAAAAGGGCCGAGTTTGAAGACCCCTGCTCCAATTGGTTGTAGATCTCAAGGTCTTTAGAGACGATAGTTTTTGAGTTCACTTTGGAAATAGGTTAGATTGAACCAATTAGTGATCACTGAAGTACTTTTTTGCCTTATGTCTTTGATGCTTTTCCTTAGAAATTAGACCGAACATGATTTTCTCACTTTGCCAGTGAATTCAAGTGAACTTCGGCACTGTGTTCAGACTTCCTGCTAATATGTGCTGGGTTTTTTCTTAACACAATGGATGGATTGTGAATCCTGATTTATGGATGAACATTACCTGTAAACCTAGTCGTAGCAGAATATTCATGAAACTATGATAGAATATTCATCAGAGTAGGCGGTTGGAATCCCAGATACGTCTGGAAGTTCTTACAAAATTATAATTATATTTATTCAATAGATTCAATAAATGTTATGATTTTAAAACAAATTTATTTATTTGTATTTTTTTCAAAAAATATATTAAAACATGATTAAACCCTGGAAAAGAAAAAAATAAAAGTGACTCTGTCTTAGCTCTCTTTGGTGTAAGAGAAAGGAAAGGAAAAGGTCAGGCTTTCAAGATTTATGGAATCTGTTTCCAGACTGACCTATTTTGAAGGGCGGACATCCTATGAGGTTCTCTGGCTGAGAGTGGATTTAACTCTGGGTCTTACTGCTACCAGTCCAACCGCTTAACCAGACATGACTAACCAGTAATAACTGAATTATATAAAAGTTTAGTTCAATGTAAATGTTTTCATCTTGATTTACACCACTTCTTTTCTGAAAGAAGCTTCAGGTAGTCCCCGACGTACGACCATATTTGAGTTCAAAATTTCCATTGCTAAGCAAGACGGTTGTTAAGTGAGTTGTGTACCAGTTTATGACATTTCGACTACAGTTGTTAAGTGAATCACTGCAGTTCTTAAGTGAAGGCTGTGGTTGTTAAGCGAATCTGGCTTCCCCCATTGAGTCTGCTTGTCGGAAGCCAGCTGGTGATCACATGATCCTGGGACAGTGCAATTGCCAGAAATATTTGCAAGGTGCCTGAATTTTGACGAGGTGACTGTGGGGATGCTGCAATGGTCCTAAGTGTGAAAAACGGTCTTAAATTACCTTTTTTCAGTGCTGCGGTAACTTTGAATAATCACTAAATGAATGGTTGTAAGTCGAGGACTATCTGCATTAATATTACAGACAGTACTTGACTGATGACCATAATGGAGCCTGGCCATTATGGTCAGAAGTCACAACGACTGCTAAGTGACTTCTTAAATGAAGTGCCCGTGCAATCATCTCACACAAATCTCCATCCTTGCTATTTCTGAAGCGTTCATTAAATGAACAAATAGGTGATTAAGCAGGGTATGGTGGGCATCAGGTGCCATGGGAGAGGCCCTAAGAGGCCTAGCGCAGGTCCCACCATGGGCCCTACAAGGCCTGCCTGGCCCTCTGAGGCACTTCATGCTCCACTTCCCATCCCTCAGCATCCCCTCAGGCCTAAGGGGACAAGGGAAGATAGGTGCGCCGGGGGCGGGGGACTGCAGTCGGTTGTAAGGGAGAATAATTATGAAGACTGTAACTTCAGAACCGGGTCATAAGTAGCTTTTGCGGGGTCTGCTATAATGGTCGTAAGACAAAGGACTGTCTGTACTGTCAGATTCTGTTTTGCGTATGGGCCCTTGAATGAAGAATTATCATATAATTATTATATAAGATCTTTCTCGTTCCCCCCCTTCTCTCTCTCTCTATCTATCTATCTATCTATCTATCTATCTATCTATCTATCTATCTATCTATCTGCGGCCGGCGTCAACCTCCCTCCGTCCAGTGCGCTCCCACAGAGAGGGTCTCCTTAGGGTGCCGCCGATCAAAGAATGCCGATTGGTGGCCCCCAGGGGGAGAGCGTTCTCTGTGGGCGCGCCAGACCTTTGGAACCGCTTACCGGTTGAGCTCCGGATGTCCCCCGACCTTCGCTCCTTCCGGCGCGATCTTAAAACCTTCTTTTTCGAACAAGCTGGCCTGGTCTGATGGGATGGGGTTGGGTTTTTATAAATAGCTCTAATTTTAAGATGTATTAATTTTTATGGGCATAATGGTTTAATCGCTTTTAATTTTTGTATTCGGTTTTTTACTATGTATTGCCCTGTTCACCGCCCTGAGTCCCTCGGGAGAAGGGCGGTATACAAATTAAATTATTAAATTATTAAATTAAATATTATCTATCTATCTATCTATCTATCTATCTATCTATCTATCTATCTATCTATCTATCTATCTATCTCCATCTCTATATATCTCTATATCTATCTATAGCTATGTGTGTGTGTGTGTGTGTGTGTGTGTGTGTGTGTGTGTGTGTGTGTGTAAAATCACGCTAGGGCTTATTTTCTGGTTGGGCCTTATTTTTGGGGAATGCAGCATGTTTGTGTGTGTATACTGTACACACACACACACACACACACACACACACACACACACAAACACAAACACATATATTCTCTCTCCCTCTTTTTCTTTCTCTGTCTGTCTCTGTCTCTCTATTTCCTCTGAATTAATCTTAACTGGGGAAAAATAATTGAGCAGCTTCATACCATTTTGTTTTAATGTGTAGAAAGCCTTCTCTTGTTTCCTTTTATCCATCCAGCACAAGTAATATAACTCTCTCAGTTCATTTACTAAAATAAAGTCTATGGCTCAGAGGCACAGAAACCCCAGATAATACTTTCATAAATTCCCGGAACAGGTGCAGAATGGAGCACACTCTTTATTGAAATTCTGTTCATTTGAGCTTTGGGATGCCAAGAGCTGTTTCAAGCTTTTTTTTTTAAATGACATATAGAACTGTATTGTGCCCGGAGCAGTTTTGTAAGGAATCAGTGACACTTCGTGGAGGTGTAATATGGTCAACTTCATAGTTTCTTTTAAAAAATGCAGTTACCATGTGCTTCTGTTTCAGATTGTTGTTGTTGTTGTTAGCTGCGAAGTCGTGTCCGACCCATCGCGACCCTATGGACAACATTCCTCCAGGCCTTCCTGTCCTCTACCATCTTCTGGAGTCCATTTAAGCTCACGCCTACTGCTTCAGTGACTCCATCCAGCCACCTCATTCTCTGTCGTCCCCTTCTTCTATTGCCCTCGATCTTTCCCAGCATTAGGCTCTTCTCCAGTGAGTCCTTCCTTCTCATTAGGTGGCCAAAGTATTTGAGTTTTAGCTTCAGAATCTGGCCTTCTAAAGAGCAGTCAGGATTGATCTCCTCTAGGACTGACCGGTTTGATCGCCTTGCAGTCCAAGGGACTCGCAGGAGTCTTCTCCAGCACCATAGTTCAAAGGCCTCAATTTTTTGGCGCTCAGCCTTTCTTATGGTCCAACTTTCACTGCCATACATTGCAACTGGGAAGACCATAGCCTTGACTATACGCACTTTTGTTGACAGGGTGATGTCTCTGCTTTTTAGTGTGCTGTCTAGATTTGCCATGCTTTTCCTCCCCAGGAGCAAGCGTCTTTTAATTTCTTGGCTACAGTCCCCATCTGCAGTGATCTTGGAGCCCAGGAAAATAAAATCTGTCACTACTTCCATTTCTTCCCCATCTATTTGCCAGGAATTGAGAGGGCCAGATGCCATGATCTTGGTTTTCTTAATGTTAAGTTTCAACCCAAGTTTTGCACTCTCCTTCTTCACCCGCAACAAGAGGCTCTTTAGTTCTTCTTCACTTTCTGCCATTAGAGTGGTATCATCTGCGTATCTTAGGTTGTTGATATTTCTTCCGGCAATCTTAATTCCAACTTTTGATTCATCTAGCCCTGTCTTTCTCATGATGTGCTCTGCATATAAGTTAAATAGGCAGGGCGACAGTATACAGCCTTGCCGGACTCCTTTCCCAATTTTGAACCAATCAGTGGTTCCGTGTCCAGTTCTCACTGTTGCTTTTTGACCCGCATATAGGTTTCTCAAGAGACAAATAAGATGGTCTGGTACTCCCATCTCTTTAAGAACTTGCCACAGTTTGTTATGATCCACACAATCAAAGGCTTTAGCATAGTCAATGAAGCAGAAGTAGATGTTTTTCTGGAACTCCTTAGCTTTCTCCATGATCCAGCGTATGTTGGCAATTTGATCTCTAGTTCCTCTGCCTCTTCGAAATCCTGCCTGTACTTCTGGTAGTTCTCGATCCACATACTGCTGAAGTCTAGCTTGTAGGATTTTAAGCATGACTTTACTAGCATGAGAAATGAGTGCAATGGTGCGATAGTTTGAACATTCTTTGGCACTGCCTTTCTTTGGAATTGGAATGTAAACTGATCTTTTCCAATCCTGTGGCCACTGTTGAGTTTTCCAAATTTGCTGGCAAATTGAGTGTAGCACTTTTACTGCACTGTCTTTTAAGATTTTGAATAGCTCAGCTGGAATACTGTCACCTCCACTAGCTTTGTTGTTGCTCAGCTTTTCTAAGGCCCACTTCACTTCACATTCTAGGATGTCTGGCTCGAGGTCAGTGACCACCTCATTGTGATTATCAGGGACGTTAAGCTCATTCTTGTATAGTTCTTCTGTGTAATTTTGCCACCTCTTCTTAATCTCTTCTGCCTCTGTTAGGTCCCTGCCATTTTGGTCCTTTATCATGCCCATTTTTGCATTAAACGTTCCCTTCATCTCTCCAATTTTCTTGAAAAGATCTCTGGTCCTCCCTATTCTATTGTTTTCTTCTATTTCTTTGCACTGTTCATTTAAGAGGGCATTCTTATCTCTTCTAGCTATTCTCTGGAATTCTGCATTCAATTGGGCGTATCTATGTTTTTCTCCCTTGCCTTTCGCTTCCCTCCTTTCCTCAGCTATTTGCAAAGCTTCCTCAGACAGCCATTTTGCTTTCTTGCATTTCTTTTTCTTTGGGATGGTTTTGGTTGCTACCTGTTGTACAATGTCACGAACCTCTGTCCATAGTTCTTCAGGCACTCTGTCTATCAGATCTAATTCCTTAAATCTATTTGTCACCTCTACTGTATATTCAACAGGGATATGATTTAATTCATACCTGAGTGGCCTAGTGCTTTTCCCTACTTTCTTCAGTTTAAGCCTAAACTTTGCAAGGAGAAGCTCATGGTCTGAGCCACAGTCAGCTCCTGGTCTTGTTTTTACTGACTGTATAGAGCTTCTCCATCTTTGGCTGCAGAGCATATAGTCAATCTGATTTCTGTGTTGACCGTCTGGTGATGTCCATGTGTAGAGCCGTCTCTTGGGTTGTTGGAAAAGAGTGTTTGCTATGACCATCGTATTCTCTTGACAAAATTCTATCAGCCTGTGCCCTGCTTCATTTTGTACTCCAAGGCCAAACTTGCCTGTTATTCCAGTTATCTTTTGGCTTCCTACTTTAGCATTCCAATCCCCCATGATGATAAGGACATCGTTTTTTGGTGTTAGTTCTATAAGGTGCTGTAGGGCTTCGTAGAACCGGTCAATTTCATCCTCTTCAGCACCGGTGGTTGGGGCATAGACTTGGACTACTGTGATATTGAATGGTTTGCCTTGGATTCGAACTGAGATCATTCTGTCATTTTGAGGATTGTATCCCAGTATTGCTTTTCCTACTCTTTTATTGACTATGAAGGCTACTCCATTTCTTCTGAGGGATTCTTGTCCGCAGTAGTATACCTGATGGTCATCTGAATTAAATTCACCCATTCCTGTCCATTTTAGTTCGCTGATACCTAAGATGTCGATGTTCAGTCTTGTCATCTCTTGTTTGACCACGTCCAGCTTTCCTTGATTCATGGATCTTACATTCCAGGTTCCTATGGAGAAAAAATCTTTACAGCATCGGACTTTCCTTTCACCACCAGACACATCCACAGCTGAGCGTCCTTTCGGCTTTGGCCCAGTCGCTTCATTCTTTCTGGCGCTACTAGTACTAGCCCTCTGCTCTTCCCCAGTAGCATATTGGACGCCTTCCGACCTGAGGGGCTCATCTTCCAGCGTCATATCGTTTTGCCTTTTGTTACTGTCCATAGGGTTTTCATGGCAAAGATACTGGAGTGGGTTGCCATTTCCTTCTCCAGTGGATCACGTTTTGTCAGAACTCTCGGCTATGACCTGTCCGTCTTGGGTGGCCCTGCACGGCATAGCTCATAGCTTCATTGAATTACGCAAGCCCCTTCGCCACGACAAGGCAGTAATCCATGAAGGGGTCTGTTTCAGAAACTATAACTAAATATAGCTTCCCAGTAGGGACTATATATTTGAAGATGACACTGCCTAGTTTTAGTATGTTGCAGAAAAGAAATGTATGGTTGGTGTGTCTCTTTTTGTTGAAGTCCAACTGATGTTATTCAACTTGCTGTGTGCTCAAAATGCCCATCATCACCACCACCTGATTATTCTTTTGATTGCTGTCATTTACTGTAAGTATTTATGAGTATATAAGCCATTTCAGTCAAGTCTGCTTTAAGCAGTACACAAAACAACAGCTGGAGCCAATGTAATAACTATAAAATATAGTATAGTTATAGTTATGGGAGCCCTAGTGGCACAGTGGTTAAAATCCAATATTGCAGGCTGCCCACAGCCTAGAGTTCAATCTTGACAGGGCTCAAGGTTGACTCAAACTTCCATCCTTCTAAGGTCCATAAAATGAGGATCCAGATTGTTGGGGGCAATATGCTGCCTTTGTAAACTGCCCAGAAAGTCCTGTAAAGCAGAGGTCCTCAACCCCTGGGCCACAGACCGGTACTGGTTCACGGCCCATTAGAAACCAGGCCACACAAGTGAGCAAAGCTTTCATCTGAACATGCTTTAAATTACTATGGGGGTGATATGTAAGTGCTATTGCTGTTGTTATATGCTAACATGCAATAAAAATATAATTAATGGCATTAATATTCCTGGCACCAGGAGCTATTATCGTATTCAAGTGCCAAAGGATTTCTGGAATAATGTAGTTTTTTTAGCTTCAGGAAGACCAGGACCAACCCTTGCTTCGGGGAGAGAAGCAACCTCTCCCAGAAAAGGGAGACACATGTACACATTAAAGGTAAAGATAAAGGTTCCCCCGCACATGTGTGCTAGTCGTTTCCAACTCTAGGGGCCGGTGCTCATCTCCGTTTCAAAGCTGAAGAGCCAGCGCTTGTCCGAGGATGTCTCTGTGGTCATGTGACCAGCATGACTAGATGCCAGAGGCGCATGGAACGCTGTTACCTTCCCACCGGAGTGGTCCCTATTTTTCTACTTGCATGTTTACGTGCTTTCAAACTGCTAGGTTGGCAGAAGCTGGGACGAGTAACAGGTGCTCACTCTGTTACGTGGCACTCGGGATTTGACCCGCCAAACTGCCGACCATCTGATCGACAAGCTCAGCGTCCTAACCCACTGAGCCACCATGTCCCCTTACTCAAGTCTTACGCGGGCATTATTGCTCCCATCCTCTTAACCGCCTTTTTGGCTAGGTGTTTTTTTGTTTGTTTTTTTTAAACACACATACACACACATAAACACCTACCTTGTTGGTGCTTTCTTTTATGCATTGATGTGGGGAATTTTAATTATTTATTTAAATCCTGATTTGATTTGATTTTTGTAAGTAACTCGGGGCAGTGAACATACCTAATATTCTTTCCTCCTTCTGTTTTCGGTACAAGCTTGAGAGGGAGTGACTGGCCCAAAGTCAACCAGTCAGCTTTCCTGCCTAAGGTGGGTCTAGAACTCACAGTCTCCCACTTTCTGGCCTGGTTCCTTAACCACTAAAACAAACTGGCCGTAGTCACGATACGTGCTAGGAAACAGTCACGATACTTGATCAATACCCTATTTGTTGTGATACGTTTTTCAAATAGGTAGCAAACTTCTAAGCATCTTTATGATCTGTGTAATAAAGCCAATTGCAGATGTGATAGAACATCTTTTTTTTTGGGGGGGAAGCATATTCTTAAATGGTTACCTGTGTTAGGAAGTTTTATAAGATCAGCATGTCGAATATGGAATTCAGAACATGAACGATCCTTCTCAGTTCTGTGGGGCCCTCATCTTCCTTTGAGGGTGTTTATTTTTTTAATGCTCTAACAGTGGGCAAGGACTTAAAATTCTACCGATTTTTCTATTCTCTCCCTAAACTTCGTAGGACAGTAAAGTGAGGTTCCCAGGTGTTCTGCTTTAAATTATTGATGGTGAGAGCCTGGTCTAAGAAGTTAAAGACCACGTTGAGAATGTCAATGAGTGAAGAATGAGTGCCTTGAAATCTTAATGGCAAAATAAAAAGGTTTTCTGCAAAGGCAGCTGCTCAATAGATTCACCCCAACTCATGAGAATATCTACATACTTTAGGAACCTTGTTGTAAGTTTGTGTGTGTGTGTGTGTGTGTGTGTGGTTGTTCAGTTGCTAGGTTAAGTCTGACTCCTGCGACACTATGGATCACAACATGGCAGCTCCCTCCCCCAAATCTTCTGCTGTCTTCTCAGAGTTAGCTCAAACCCATGTTCATAGTGTCGATGACACCATCTAACCATCTCATCCTCTGCCACCGCCTTCTCTTTTGCCTTCAACCTTTCCCAACTTCAAGGTCTTTTCCAATGAGTCCTCTCTTCTCATTTGGCGGCCTCGTTGCAAATAAGAGTTGGTAAAAACTTTTTTTTTTAGTATAAGCTTTTATACTGCCTGACTTGTTCTCAGGACTAGCTACTCTCTCCGAACTGTAGGCTGACGTTTGACCTCCAAATTCTTCCACCTCCCAAGTTGTGCTAATAAAATTTGGTGGCAGCAAACCAGCCATTTCTGCTAACATCCCTCTCCCCTGTTTTTTTTTCTTAGCAAATTAAGCCTTAAAATTTGCAGTGCCTCTGTACATTTTCTCTATTAACCCTGCTACACCCCAGAATTAAACAAAGAGCTGAAAATGTCATTGCTGCCCACTGTATCGGCATTGCTACATAGACAGGATCACAAATATGACTTTGGGGAAGGAATGCAGTGGTAAGAAACCATGAATTAAAGCAGAGGTCTTCAAACTCAGCCCTTTTATGACTCATGGACTTCAACTCCCAGAATTTCTCAGCCAGGCATGCTGGCTGAGGAATTCTGGGAGTTGAAGTCCATGAGTCATAAAAGGGCCAAGTTTGAAGACCCCTGAATTAAAGAATAGCAATAGCACGTAGACTCACATACCACTTCACAGTGCTTTACAGCTCTCTCTAAGCGGTTTACAGAGTCTCCATACTGCCCCCAACAATCTGGGTCCACGTTTTACCGACCTTGGAAGGATGGAAGGCAGAGTCAACCTTGAGCCGGTGAGAAGGAAAAAGGAGAGAATTTAAGAAACTTAAGTGATTCCACCGTAATTCTCATTTGTTTGAGAAGAAGGGTATGAAAATTTTCATCAGCTTCCAAGCTTTTGGTATTATAGTCTGTACCAGTCAAACAGAGTTTCAGGGGTTGTTGGGTGTTTTTTTTGGGGTTGTTTTTTTTTTGTTTTTGGTAAACAGGTCTATCTTGAAGGTCATATTTTCTGTGATGGTTGAAAAACCTTATTAAAAGATAGGCTCTGAAGGAAAAAAAAGGCCGTTCCTTCTGATTCAGTGATTCAGAAACCAATACTGGCCAACGAAGTGAAAACCTTAATTTCACTTGCCCTGTTTAGGGAAGTAGAGATGCAATGGACCAGACTGATGTCTGCAGAGCCTCTGAAAATTGTAGACTGGTTCTCCTGTATCAGAAAGACTATGCATGAGTCAATTACATTTATGTTAAGTTTTCTGAAGTTTGCGTTCATTTGAGTCATTCACATAATGATGCCATTATGTAAAGAATGCAAATCCATCATTTGTGACCATTTGCACTGCTTGTGCATGCAGCATGCTTACGTGTCACTTGCAAATGACGCAGATGGCTGTAAATAACATCATTTATGGCATTTGCACTATGATCTGTCTACACAAACGAGATCAGTCGCTTAGACTTCACCGTGCATGATTTGGTAAACTGTGGTCTGCTACCAAAAAAAAAAAAAATTAAAAGGAGAGGAAAAAAGCAGAGCGGGCAACACACTTCTTTGATACGTGTTGCTTCTCAAGCCATTAAACACTAATTGAGGCAATGGATCGATTTGGGCAGGATGGTCCATATCAGCATCCGAAAGCTGGCTTGTGTTTACTACTCTTGCGTGTCCAACTGCTTCTTGAGATGTTTTTTTTTCCTCTTTTGTCCCTGTGCATTTCTCGTAACCATCGGTCCAGTTGCACGCCACTGTTCTGCCAAGACACAAAGAAAATCCTAAATTTCATCAATATGGTAATGAAGTGTTTGTCTTGAGCTCAGGAAATTTGCATTTACAAGGTGAATGACAGCAGATTTTACCTAAGTCTCCAAAAGGGCTAGTAGTAGCTATTGTCGGGGAATCACTATGTGTAATTAAAAGTCACCTTGACTAGTTCCATTTTCCATTGATACTATTGCTCAGAACAAATCTTATTTCTCTTCTCCACCCCCACCCCCCAACCTCCTGCTTCTTTAAGCAAATCACTGCAGTTCTGTGTAGTTTCCTTGCTAGGTGTGTCCAAACCACACACAAGTAATCACACTCTTAATCTTCCACTTGAAACCATAATACTCATTTGAGTTCTTTGTTTCTGAAGGAAACATATTTACTGAGTGAATTTGGTTCATTTTCACTCAGCCCTTTTATGACTGGTTATCTCTAATCTCATTACATTTCCTACCAGCTACCAGCTAAACAAAACTGATTCACGTTACATCCAAGAATCCCAGTTGACCAGTTTGTAAGCCAAGAATTTGGGGTGGGGGTGGGGGAGAGAGAAGGCTGTCCAAGAACAGTGCTTAATCTAAATGTTGGTTTCAAGATTTAGATTATCTTGTGGAATGTTAGGCTAATGTTTGGCTAGTTTTTTCTTCCCCTACTTTGAGCTTACCTTTTCCCCTAGGAAAGGTGTCCCTATAGCAGATGATCAACCACAGTGGTTTTAATACTAATTTGATAATAATTTGAAGGCTATTGTATTGTGAAATTTCTTTTTCCCAATTCATATTGTTACAAATTTCAGGAAAGGTTGAGTGTTCCATGGCAAAAAAACAACAACAACAAAAAACACCAAGAACTAGATTTTCAGTGGGTTAGGACGCTGAGCTTGTCGATCAGAAGGTCGGCAGTTTGGCGGGTTGAATCCCAAGTGCCGCGTAACAGAGTGAGCCTGTTACTCATCCCAGCTTCTGCCAACCCAGCAGTTCGAAAGCACGTAAAAATGCAAGTAGAAAAATAGGGACCACTACGGTGGGAAGGTAACAGCGTTCCGTGTGCCTTTGGTGTCTAGTCATGCCGGCCACATGACCACGGAGACGTCCTCGGACAAGCGCTGGCTCTTTGGCTTTGAAACGGAGATGAGCACCGGCCCCTAGAGTCGGAAACGACTAGCACGCATGTGCGGGGGAACCTTTACCTTTTTATATGTAAGGAATTGTAAGCCACCCAGAATCATTGACTGAGATGGGCGGCTACACAGATTGATTGATTGAATGAATGAATGAATGAATGAATAAAATAAAGAAATATTTTGAGCTATGTTCCTTGGGCAAATCTAATAAAATTAAATTAAAAAATATCTAATGTGTGATCTTATCCTGAGACTAGGATATTTCTTGCAATGGCTTGGACTCTAGCGTGTGGCATGCATGTATTTGCATGATGGATCTTTAACTTGTGGCCATTCACTGAAGGATGCAACTGCAAAGCACAACGTTGCAATGCATATGTTTACCATATCTTGCATGTTTACAGATGTACATATATAAAGGGTGCGTGTGTGTTTAATTTGTAAGGTTTGGGATGGCATGTGGCTCCAGCTGTCTCTGAAAGCTGCACTGAGAATTTTAACTTGAGGTTAATTTGAAGTTCCTAATAGAAACTTTATTTACAACCGAGTGTTTAAAGGTTGCATTTGGTGCTTAATCTATTGGTTGGTCAAATTCTTACAGACCTCTCTAATATTATCTACTTTAAACCATTAGCAAGCAATCCATAACGTTTTAATATACTGCTGTAGAAATGGTTACTGATGATAGCTTACCAGTTGTATTTGTCCACCTATAAGACACTCTTAATGTATTTCTGCCACTTTTTATACCACTGAGGCTATAAAAAACATTCTTTTGTCCATCCATCCATCCATCCTCCCTCCCTCCCTCCCTCTCTTCAGTTTTTTTAATAGCTACCCAATTCATATGTACGACTGGTCAGTTTAGAAACAATTTTAATTTGAGAATTGTAAAGCTTCTTTCTGGCTGATGGGTAACTTTCAGCTGGGTAGATATAGATTCTGTTAGAATTTGGTGGACAATTTGAAAAGCCAAACTGATTCCGTGTATACATTTATATACGTCATCGTTCAAACCATGCTTCGTGCTTATCAGTGTCATCTTTCTGTTTATTTTTAAAGGATGAAAGAATGATGTGATGGAGAAGAATATGGGCCACTGGTCATATCCATTGGCTCCAGCTTCTGGCCTCGTCTTCCTGCTTGTTCAGCTTTTGGGTACCATCTGTGATGGCCTTCAAGGGAGCTTACCACTGGGCTTCCACTTCACGCATTCCATTTACAACACCACGGTGTACGAAAACTCAGCGGCACGGACTTACTTGAACAGCCAAAGCAGAATGGGCATCGCAATGGCTGACTTCTCTTGGGACATCAAATACAGGATTGTGTCAGGTGACGATGAAGGTTTCTTCAAAGCAGAGGAAGTTGCAATAGCTGATTTTTGCTTCCTCAGGATAAGAACTAAAGGGGGGAATTCCGCCATACTGAATCGAGAAATCCAGGACAATTATTTATTGGTAATAAAAGGTTCTGTCCGGGGAGAAGACTTGGAAGCTTGGACAAAAGTAAATATACAGGTTTTGGACATGAATGATTTACGACCTTTGTTTTCACCCACCACCTATTCTGTAACAATACCTGAAAGCACACCTCTGAGGACTAGTATCGCACAGGTCACCGCTACAGATGCTGATATTGGTTCGAATGGCGAATTCTATTACTACTTTAAAAATAAAGTTGATCTGTTCTCAGTCCATCCCACTAGTGGGGTGATCTCCTTAAGTGGCAGGCTAAATTACGATGAGAAGAACCGCTATGATCTTGAAGTTCTGGCTGTGGACCGTGGGATGAAGCTGTATGGTAACAACGGAGTAAGCAGCACTGCCAAACTTTACGTTCACGTTGAACGTATAAATGAGCATGCCCCAACTATTAATGTGGTAACGCATGTCCCCTTCCCTTTGGATAAGGAATCTACGTATGCTGTAATTAATGTTGATGATGTAGATGAAGGTGCCAACGGTGAAATTGAATCTGCTTCTATTGTTGCTGGAGATCCCTTGGAGTACTTTCAGTTGGTGAAGGAGGGGAGATGGATGAATGAGTACAAAGTCAAAGAAAAAAAGGCCATTGATTGGGACGCTTTCCCATACGGTTACAACCTTACTTTGCAAGCCAAAGACAAGGGGTCCCCTCAGAAGTTCTCAGCGATGAAACTGGTTCATATTGCCAGTCCTAAGAGAGAGAGCAATCCGATCAAATTTGAAAAGGAAAGCTACGATGTAGCCATCAGTGAATTTTCTCCTCCCGGAGTAGTGGTTGCCGTAGTTCAATTAATCCCAGAAACCCAGGGAGAAGAATATAAACTAACTCCCAGTGAAGTTGCACAATATTTTAAGATAAATCCCAAAACAGGGCTGCTTACCACAGCACTTCCTTTAAAAATTGTTGACAAGGAATTGTATGACTTAGAAGTCACAAGTAAAGAAGGGGACTTAAAAGTACCGGTTACTGTGAGAATTGAAGATGCCAATGATCATATTCCAGAGTTCACCCAGCCTTCGTACAGCTCCTATATCAATGAAAGCCTCCCTGTGGGGACTAATATTCTATCCATTTCTGCCTTTGATAAAGATCGTGGGGAAAATGGCTACATTACGTACAGCATTGCTAGTTTAAGTTCACTCCCTTTTTCCATCAACCAGTTCACTGGGGTTATTAGCACGTCTGAAGAACTGGATTTTGAGTCCTCCCCAGAGAGCTACCGGTTTATTGTGAGGGCTTCGGATTGGGGGTCCCCTTACCGCCACGAAAGTGAGGTTAACGTCACCATCGTCATAGGCAACGTGAACGACAACAAGCCCCTCTTTGAGAAGGTAGCTTGTCAAGGAGTCATCTCGTCAGATTTTCCTGTTGGTGGGCACATCACAGCTGTCTCTGCTATAGACATTGATGAGCTGGAGCTGGTGAAATACAAAATTATTTCAGGTAACGAATTGGGATTTTTTTACCTCAATCCAGACTCGGGCGTTCTGCAGCTTAAAAAGTCTCTTGCCGGTGCTGGCATGAAGACCAATAATTTTGGACTTCGGATCACGGCAACCGATGGGGAGCATTTTGCTGACTCTATGTTTGTCAACATTTCAGTGGTTCATGGGAAGGTCTCTTCCAAGACCTTCAGCTGCAGAGAGACCAGGGTTGCTCAGAGGCTGGCAGAGAAGCTGCTCAAGAAGGCCAAAGCCAACGTGAAACTTAATTCAGAAGATGGCTTTCTTGATTTTTATTCCGTGAACAGGCAGGCCCCACATTTCGATAAGTCCTTTCCCTCTGACCTGTCAGTCAGAGAAGATCTCCCCGTAGGTGCTACCATCTATCGAATCAAGGCCTACGATGCTGATTCTGGATTTAACGGGAAAGTCCTCTACACCATTTCAGCCGGTAACACCGACAGCTGTTTCAATCTTGAAATGGAGACTGGTTTGCTTAAGGTCCTTATGGCTCTGGATCGTGAGAAGACAGAACTCTATCTTCTTAATATTACCATCTACGACTTAGGCAACCCCCAGAAGGCCACATGGAGATTACTTACCATAACTGTGGAAGATGCCAATGATAACAAGCCGGTATTTTTGCAGGAAAGTTACACCGTTAATATTTTGGAAAGTACAAGTATTGGTGTGGAGATTATCCAGGTAGAGGCCAGGGACCGAGATCTGGGAGCAAACGGAGAGGTGATTTACTCTATCTTGACGGACACACGGCAATTTGTAATCAATAGCTCCACAGGCATAGTGTATGTGGGTGATCATTTGGATAGGGAAGCCAAGGCAAATTTTACATTAAAAATAGAAGCAAGAGATAGAGCAGAGAACGGGCACCAGCAATTTTCCGTGGTCCCCTTAAAGGTTTTTTTGGATGATGTCAATGATTGCGCTCCAGTTTTCATCCCGCCCAGCTACAGCGTGAAAGTCTTGGAAGATTTACCAGTTGGTACAGTCATTGCTTGGCTTGAAACCCAAGATCCAGACCTTGGTCTCGGGGGACAAGTGCGTTACTCTCTGGTGAACGACTACAACGGGAGATTTGAAATAGACAAATCCAGCGGTGCCATCCGGCTCAGCAAAGAACTTGACTACGAGAAGCAGCAGTTCTACAATTTGACCGTACGAGCCAAGGATAAGGGGCGCCCGGTTTCCTTGTCCTCGGTGTCCTTCGTGGAAATCGAAGTGGTGGACGTGAACGAAAACCTCTACACCCCTTACTTTTCTGACTTCGTGGTCATTGGCTCCGTGAAGGAAAACTCCCGCATTGGCACAAGCGTTTTGCAAGTCAACGCTAGGGATGATGACACCGGCAGAGATGGCGAGATCCAGTATTCCATCCGTGATGGCAGCGGACTTGGGCGTTTTAACATAGATGAAGAAACTGGTAGGTAGACTCTTCTTCTCTCTGTGATGTGTGTCTTAACGTTGTTCCATCTGAGCCAAAGACATGATTTCTCTTCCACGTTGCATAATGACGGATGGGGCATTATCACCCTTAATTGGCAGTTAATGCATAATATGACTGAATTGTAAATATCTCTAGGGGGCAGGTACAGATAGTCCTCGACTTAGGACAAACAATTGAGCCCAAAATATTCGTTGCCATGCGAGACACTTGTGAAGTGAATTTTGCTCCATTTTATGACCTTTCTTGCCACAGTTGTTAATGAATCACTGCGGTTATTAAATTAGTAACACCGTTGCTAAATGAATTGGCTTCCCCATTGACTTTGCTTGTCAGAAGGTCGCAGAAGGGGGAATCGCATGACACGGAGGACTCTACAACTGTCATAACTGTACACCGCCCTGAGTCCTTCGGGAATAGGGCGGTATATACATTTAATAAAATATAAATAAATACATGCCAGTTGCCAAGCGTCCAAATTGTGATCGTATAACCTTGGGGATGGTGCAACCGTCTTTAAGTGTGCAAAACGGTCATAAGTCACTTATTCAGTGCTGTTGTAACCTTGAACAGTCACTAAACGAATGGCTGTAAGTCGAGGACTAACTGTAATGACAGAAGTGGCATTATCATGAGCCGTGGTGGCGCAGTGGTTAGAATGCAGTACTGCAGGCTACTTCCACTGATTGCCGGCTGCCTGCAATTCGGCAGTTCGATCCTGACCAGATCAAGGTTGACTCGACCTTCCATCCTTCTGAGGTTGGTAAAATGAGGACCCAGATTGTTGGGGGCAAATATGCTGACTCTGTAAACCTCTTAGAGAGGGCTGTAAAGCACTGTGAAGCAGTATATAAGTAAGTGCTATTGCTATTGTTGTCTTCCTTAAGTTGGCAGTTAATATAAGAGTCCCTTGATACGACTGAATCTACAGGGCAAGTACCGTATATACTTGAGTATAAGCCGACTCGAGTATAAGCCGAGACCCCCAATTTCACCCCCAAAAACTGGGAAAAGTTGTTGACTCGAGTATAAGCCGATCCGCCGTTCTGCAAGCCTCCGCCGCCGGCGGAGGCTGGATCCGCGCTCTGCAAGCCTCTGCCGCCAGCAGAGGCTCGATCCGCCATTTTGCAAGCCTGAATACACAGGAATACCCTGTGTGGCCGCGGCTCTCGGGGAAGCCCTGGCTGTCCGCTTCCTCGCTCCACGCTGCCATTCGGGGCCCGCGCGTTCCCCGGGCAAATCGCGGCGCCCAGCAGGCGAGAAAACACGCCCGCTCCAGTCGCCCCCCCTTCCCTCAGGAGACGCGAAGCAAGTGACCGCCCGGAGCTTACCGAGGACTTGCGCGCGGCCGAGGCTTCGGTGCTTCCAGGATCGCGCGCACCTCTCCCAAGCCGCCGCCGTCCGAAGACCTGCCGAAGTTTGGGGAGGTTTGGGGAGGTGCGCGCGCACCTCCCCAAACCTCCCCAAACGTCGGCAGGTCTCCGTTCCTCCGCGCAGACCTGCCGACGTTTGGGGAGGTTTGGGCGCCTCCCCAAACCTCCCCAAACGTCGGCAGGTCTCCGTTCCTCCTGCCGACGTTTGGGGAGGTTTGGGCGCCTCCCCAAACCTCCCCAGGTCTCCGTTCCTCCGCGCAGACCTGCCGACGTTTGGGGAGGTTTGGGCGCCTCCCCAAACCTCCCCAGGTCTCCGTTCCTCCGCGCAGACCTGCCGACGTTTGGGGAGGTTTGGGCGCCTCCCCAAACCTCCCCAGTTCTCCGTTCCTCCTGCCGACGTTTGGGGAGGTTTGGGCGCCTCCCCAAACCTCCCCAGGTCTCCGTTCCTCCGCGCAGACCTGCCGACGTTTGGGGAGGTTTGGGCGCCTCCCCAAACCTCCCCAAACGTCGGCAGGTCTCCGTTCCTCCGCGCAGACCTGCCGACGTTTGGGGAGGTTTGGGCGCCTCCCCAAACCTCCCCAAACGTCGGCAGGTCTCCGTTCCTCCTGCCGACGTTTGGGGAGGTTTGGGCGCCTCCCCAAACCTCCCCAGGTCTCCGTTCCTCCGCGCAGACCTGCCGACGTTTGGGGAGGTTTGGGCGCCTCCCCAAACCTCCCCAGGTCTCCGTTCCTCCGCGCAGACCTGCCGACGTTTGGGGAGGTTTGGGCGCCTCCCCAAACCTCCCCAGGTCTCCGTTCCTCCTGCCGACGTTTGGGGAGGTTTGGGCGCCTCCCCAAACCTCCCCAGGTCTCCGTTCCTCCGCGCAGACCTGCCGACGTTTGGGAAGGTTTGGGCGCCTCCCCAAACGTCGGCAGGTCTGCGCGGAGGAACGGAGACCTGGGGAGGTTTGGGGAGGCGCCCAAACCTCCCCAAACGTCGGCAGGTCTGCGCGGAGGAACGGAGACCTGGGGAGGTTTGGGGAGGCGCCCAAACCTCCCCAAACGTCGGCAGGAGGAACGGAGACCTGCCGACGTTTGGGGAGGTTTGGGGAGGCGCCCAAACCTCCCCAAACGTCGGCAGGTCTGCGCGGAGGAACGGAGACCTGGGGAGGTTTGGGGAGGCGCCCAAACCTCCCCAAACGTCGGCAGGAGGAACGGAGACCTGGGAAGGTTTGGGGAGGCGCCCAAACCTCCCCAAACGTCGGCAGGTCTGCGCGGAGGAACGGAGACCTGGGGAGGTTTGGGGAGGCGCCCAAACCTCCCCAAACGTCGGCAGGTCTGTGCGGAGGAACGGAGACCTGGGGAGGTTTGGGGAGGTGCCCAAACCTCCCCAAACGTCGGCAGGAGGAACGGAGACCTGCCGACGTTTGGGGAGGTTTGGGGAGGCGCCCAAACCTCCCCAAACGTCGGCAGGTCTGCGCGGAGGAACGGAGACCTGGGGAGGTTTGGGGAGGCGCCCAAACCTCCCCAAACGTCGGCAGGTCTGCGCGGAGGAACGGAGACCTGGGGAGGTTTGG
Source organism: Vipera berus (assembly GCF_964194415.1). Taxonomy (NCBI): domain Eukaryota; kingdom Metazoa; phylum Chordata; class Lepidosauria; order Squamata; family Viperidae; genus Vipera; species Vipera berus. The sequence continues at coordinate 12,146,893 of NC_138206.1, forward strand.
GGAGGTGCCCAAACCTCCCCAAACGTCGGCAGGAGGAACGGAGACCTGCCGACGTTTGGGGAGGTTTGGGGAGGCACCCAAACCTCCCCAAACGTCGGCAGGAGGAACGGAGACCTGCCGACGTTTGGGGAGGTTTGGGGAGGCGCCCAAACCTCCCCAAACGTCGGCAGGTCTGCGCGGAGGAACGGAGACCTGGGGAGGTTTGGGGAGGCGTCCAAACCTCCCCAAACGTCGGCAGGTCTGCGCGGAGGAACGGAGACCTGGGGAGGTTTGGGGAGGTGCCCAAACCTCCCCAAACGTCGGCAGGAGGAACGGAGACCTGGGGAGGTTTGGGGAGGTGCCCAAACCTCCCCAAATGTCGGCAGGAGGAACGGAGACCTGCCGACGTTTGGGGAGGCGCCCAAACCTCCCCAAACGTCGGCAGGTCTGCGCGGAGGAACGGAGACCTGGGGAGGTTTGGGGAGGCGCCCAAACCTCCCCAAACGTCGGCAGGAGGAACGGAGACCTGCCGACGTTTGGGGAGGTTTGGGGAGGCGCCCAAACCTCCCCAAACGTCGGCAGGTCTGCGCGGAGGAACGGAGACCTGGGGAGGTTTGGGGAGGCACCCAAACCTCCCCAAACATCGGCAGGAGGAACGGAGACCTGCCGACGTTTGGGGAGGTTTGGGGAGGCGCCCAAACCTCCCCAAACGTCGGCAGGTCTGCGCGGAGGAACGGAGACCTGGGGAGGTTTGGGGAGGCGCCCAAACCTCCCCAAACGTCGGCAGGAGGAACGGAGACCTGGGGAGGTTTGGGGAGGCGCCCAAACCTCCCCAAACGTCGGCAGGTCTGCGCGGAGGAACGGAGACCTGGGGAGGTTTGGGGAGGCGCCCAAACCTCCCCAAACGTCGGCAGGTCTGTGCGGAGGAACGGAGACCTGGGGAGGTTTGGGGAGGTGCCCAAACCTCCCCAAACGTCGGCAGGAGGAACGGAGACCTGCCGACGTTTGGGGAGGTTTGGGGAGGCGCCCAAACCTCCCCAAACGTCGGCAGGTCTGCGCGGAGGAACGGAGACCTGGGGAGGTTTGGGGAGGCGCCCAAACCTCCCCAAACATCGGCAGGAGGAACGGAGACCTGCCGACGTTTGGGGAGGTTTGGGGAGGTGCCCAAACCTCCCCAAACGTCGGCAGGTCTGCGCGGAGGAACGGAGACCTGGGGAGGCGCCCAAACCTCCCCAAACGTCGGCAGGAGGAACGGAGACCTGGGGAGGTTTGGGGAGGCGCCCAAACCTCCCCAAACGTCGGCAGGTCTGCGCGGAGGAACGGAGACCTGGGGAGGTTTGGGGAGGTGCCCAAACCTCCCCAAACGTCGGCAGGAGGAACGGAGACCTGCCGACGTTTGGGGAGGTTTGGGGAGGCACCCAAACCTCCCCAAACGTCGGCAGGAGGAACGGAGACCTGCCGACGTTTGGGGAGGTTTGGGGAGGCGCCCAAACCTCCCCAAACGTCGGCAGGTCTGCGCGGAGGAACAGAGACCTGGGGAGGTTTGGGGAGGCGTCCAAACCTCCCCAAACGTCGGCAGGTCTGCGCGGAGGAACGGAGACCTGGGGAGGTTTGGGGAGGTGCCCAAACCTCCCCAAACGTCGGCAGGAGGAACGGAGACCTGGGGAGGTTTGGGGAGGTGCCCAAACCTCCCCAAACGTCGGCAGGAGGAACGGAGACCTGCCGACGTTTGGGGAGGCGCCCAAACCTCCCCAAACGTCGGCAGGTCTGCGCGGAGGAACGGAGACCTGGGGAGGTTTGGGGAGGCGCCCAAACCTCCCCAAACGTCGGCAGGAGGAACGGAGACCTGCCGACGTTTGGGGAGGTTTGGGGAGGCGCCCAAACCTCCCCAAACGTCGGCAGGTCTGCGCGGAGGAACGGAGACCTGGGGAGGTTTGGGGAGGCGCCCAAACCTCCCCAAACATCGGCAGGAGGAACGGAGACCTGCCGACGTTTGGGGAGGTTCGGGGAAGCGCCCAAACCTCCCCAAACGTCGGCAGGAGGAACGGAGACCTGCCGACGTTTGGGGAGGTTTGGGGAGGCGCCCAAACCTCCCCAAACGTCGGCAGGTCTCCGTTCCTCCGCGCCCTGCCTGCCTGCTTCTTTCCGCTGCGGAAAGAAGCAGGCAGGCAGGGCGCGGAGGAACGGAGACCTGCCGACGTTTGGGGAGGTTTGGGGAGGTGCGCGCACACCTCCCCAAACCTCCCCAAACTTCGGCAGGTCTCGGACGGCGGTGGCTTGGGAGAGGTGCGCGCGATCCCGGAAGCACCAAAGCCTCGGCCGCGCACAAGTCCTCGGTAAGTTTTTTTGTTGCCTGGAGTATAAGCCGAAGTGGAATTTTTCAGCCCAAAAAGTGGGCTGAAAAATTCAGCTTATACTCAAGTATATACGGTATGTCTTTGAATATAGTCTTCATGTTGTCTCTCTTTCTTGGTTATTATATGAAACCCGGGTGCTGTCTGATGGAAGCATCAGTTAAGTTTCCGCCTGCATATATTTTCCAATTGTAATGACAGCGATTGACTGTTCAGTTACATCTGCCCCAATAGAGCCACAAAATTGCAAGCTTCCCCTTTGCCATTGCTCTGTTTGGAGTCGGAAGCAAAGGGTGCATCTGTGTGACTCCGTTACTAAGGGGTATTATGGGATGACGACTGTAAATTATGCCGCCCAGTCTGTTAGACCGTCTGTACACTCTTGACCCCATCAGAAACATGAATTCTGATGCAGCAAAATTAGAAGTGCAAAGTGGATTGTCAGATTGATGGAGAAAAGATGATTACCTTGGTGGATGAATTGTTCTTTATTGTATTACTGGAGAGGCTTTTTTAAAAAATAACCGATAAAATATACAGAATGGGAATATGGTAATTCAGAATCAGCACTGATTAATCTAGAATTAAGTGTGGAAACAAGCTAGGCGTATGAACTTTATGCTTCTTTCATTTTTTTAATGCAAAAGACATTAAATATTCTCATTTTCCAGAGGGGATTAAGGGTCTGAAGGCTTTCAGATATTTAAATTATGGCTGTTCCCCACTGCCATTACTAAACATTACCCAAATCAGGAAAGAGAAAAGCAGAATATGCATCCCTACGATAAAATTGCAGCTAAACAAGCTGGTTGTTAAGTATCTAGTAGGTGGTGACATTAATGGAGTAGCTGTAACATTAGATTAAGTGAGGAAATTAGAAGTCATTACTTTGCATTTCGAAGAAATTTCATTAAGGACTAGCTTTGCATTAAGCTCTGCCCTAAGTCTAGAAGAGAACAGAGGGCACAAATTCATTATATCTCTTTGCTCTTACTGTCTCCTTTGATGCCGAGGAAATGATTGAAAGCTTTTAAAACAGACTTTTCACACGGTGTTTCTCATTGGGAAATTCAGTTGTGTCTCTTGGGGACTAGGAAAGATTCACAGGCTCACTCTTTCCCCAGACGCCAAGAAGAAAAGCAATTCTGGTGGTGTGATTTTTTCCGCTACAAAATGGCAGGATTTGGGTTGTGATGCTTCGTCTATCATTTTGCAGATGTTGACATTTCCACCGCTGACCGATATCCATCTTCACAACTGCTAGAATTTTACTGATGGAGATTTTCAGTCGCCCAGATCATGGTTGTTCCAAAAATGCTCTTGTTTCAAAAGGCAGCTGGATTTTCTTGTTTTGCTATGTTCCTTGCAGTCATCTGGTTGTCAGCACTCTTTCGGAGAGTCATTGACTGTTAACCGTCAGATGACGGCGAGGAATATAAATCCTTCCATTCTTCACCAATTCAGTCAGAACTAAAGAAGCTTCTTGGATGAGAAGGGAAACATCTTCTAGCAAAACAAAGTCCAGTTGCCTTTTGAAAGAAAGCCTCTTTGGGTCTAGCATCCTTTGGTGGCGCTGTTAAAAAATCTACATAGCTAAAAAAAATGTTCCGCCACATTTTAATTTCCTATCCTTTTCTTATAGCCATTAGGCAAGCTGATTATATCAGATCATACGTAGTCTCTAAACTTAGGTTTTTTGGGAAGGGCGGCGGAGATGCTAAACTCTTAGGCGTTCTTCGTGGATAACTATTTTAAAGCAACATGGAACAAACAATTCTCTCAGGAATTGCACTGTTAACAAAAGGGTCTTGTGTACTGTTTGCAACACAGGGGTTAATATGGCCTAGAGCTGTGGTTGCCTACCCCTGGCCTAGACCGTATTTCTTCAATGGAGAAGTAGCATGGGTGGTGGTGGAGATGCATTTGGTTCTCCGAAGGCCTATAATTTTTCTCTTTGGCCTGAAAGTACAAGAAGTCTCTGTTTTGGCCATCTCAATTTTCTCAAACATGAGAAGCCTCTGTTTTGGCCATCTCAGTCTGACCCCAGTACTCAAAGCCGATTAAGAAAACCAGACTGTTGGGGTTTGGTTTATTTAAATAACGCAGTCAAAACATATAAATCTTCTTTGAGAGACTGTGTTGAATTTGGATTCTGTAATGGCAGCAGAATTTCAAGCTACGCCATCCAAGAATTTAGCTTTGGGATGATAAAACCTTTCAAAGGCATCTGAAATCTAGTGATGGTTGGAATGGAAATGCCTTCCTCGGTGTCATATTGAGAACGTTTTCAAGAAGTGTGTGTGTGTGTGTGTGTGTGTGTGTACATATATACATACACACACAGATACATATATATATATAAAGGTAAAGGTAAAGGTTCCCCCGCACATGTGTGCTAGTCGTTTCCGACTCTAGGGGCCGGTGCTCATCTCCGTTTCAAAGCCAAAGAGCCAGCGCTTGTCCGAGGACGTCTCCGTGGTCATGTGGCCGGCATGACTAGACGCCAAAGGCGCACGGAAGGCTGTTACCTTCCCACCGGAGTGGTCCCTATTTTTCTACTTGCATTTTTACGTGCTTTCGAACTGCTAGGTTGGCAGAAGCTGGGACGAGTAACAGGTGCTCACTATATATATATATATATATATATATATATATATATATATATATATATATATATATATACATATACATATACATATACATATACATATACATATACATATACATACACAGATGTGTGTGTGTGTGTGTGTGTGTGTGTGTGTGTGTAATGCAATACAGGGAGTCCTTGACGTACGACCACAGCTGAGCCCAGCATATCCATTGCTAAGCAAGACAATTCTTCAGTGATTTCTGCCCCATTTTACGACCTTCTTGACACAGCTGTTAAGTGAATCACTGCAATTGTCAAGTTATTAACACAGTTGTTAAGTGGGCTTGGCTTCCCCATTGACTTTGCTTGTCAGAAGGTCACAAAAGGCAATCAAATAAACCTGGGAAACCACAACTGTCACAAATGCATGCTGGTTGGTTGCCACGTGGCCGAATTTTGATCACGTGACCACCGGGATGCTGTGACTGCCATAAGTGTGAAAAATGCTTATAAGTCACTTTATTTTCCACCGCTGTTATAACTTTGAACAGTCACTAAATGAATAATTATAAATCAAGGACTAACTGTACATATTCATATATCAGGGGATTCTGGAAAAGGCATAGAAAAAGGACGACTAGCATGCCTGAGAAGATTTAACAAAGTGTGGAACTCTTGACTTTAAGGATCAGTACCTGACCTTGGACCCATTATTTTCTCAATTATCCCAAATCAGATTTTTTTTAAAAAATAAATAAATCAGGATTATTATTATTTTTAAAAAAACTTTTGTAAATATACTTCTGTTGGAGAGAAATGTCAATATGATTGCATTGAGGAAGTGAAGGATAAACTCCTGCCTGTAAATTGGGATCATAATAAACGTAAGGTAAGGTAAAGATAAAAGTTCCCCCGCACGTGCGTGCTAGTCATTTCTGACTCTAGGGGCCAGTGCTCATCTCCGTTTCAAAGCCGAAGAGCCAGCACTTGTCCGAGGACGTCTCCGTGGTCATGTAGCTGGCATGACTAGACGCCAAAGGTGCACGGAGCACTGTTACCTTCCCACCGTAGTGGTCCCTATTTTTCTACTTGCATTTTTACGTTCTTTCGAACTGCTAGGTTGGCAGAAGCTGGGATGAGTAACAGGCGCTCACTCTGTTACGCGGCACTCGGGATTTGACCCGCCAAACTGACGACTTTCTGATTGACAAGCTCAGTGTCCTAACCCACTGAGCCACCGCGTCCCTGCGTAATAAACGTGGACCTCCTCAATTGAGAACAAAGAAGCTCACACAGAGGGAGACACACACACACACACACACACACACACACACACAGAGTGTGCTAGAGATTATACAGAGTGGGAATTGATAATGAGTGAGTTTTCCCCCTATCAATATTGGAATTGGGGGTTCCCCAAGGAAACTGCAGGGTGAGAGATTGAGGAAAGGGAAGAGAGAATGCTTCTTCACACAGGAGGGCATTGTGGAAAAATAAGGTTATCGATGGCCGGTAGTCATCATGGATACAAATGAACTCTTTGGCCATAGATAATATGTCTTTGGAATCTTACTGGGAAGCATCAGTGGGAGAAAGCTAATGCTGTCATGCTCCACTGCCTTCTGGCTTTGACTAGATATCTGAAAATGTCTGTGAAGATACACTTTTAAATTACACTTTGACTTACCTCTCAAGAGATCTCCTTACGTTAGGTTAGGTTTATTTATAGTCCATATACGTGCCTTCCCCATCAACCCCCTAGGATTAATCTTTTGGAATGCGTTGCTGTAAATCAAGATCTCTGAAGGAAACGTCTCCTATGTGCAATCCTGCCCATTTGCTAACTGAAAAGATCTTGCTTACTGGACTTTCTTTTCAAAGTGTGGGATCACAAGACAGAGCTTTGTAAAATGTATAATTGTAGAGAGCAAGGAAGATGATAATGGACGGAGACTCGCAGGAACCTTAACAGAATAGTACAGTTGGAAGGAACTTTGGAGGTCTTCTAGTCCAACCCCCTGCTCAAGCACGAAACCCTGGCCTGTACCATTTCAGACAAGTGGTTTGTCCAGTCTCTTAAAAACCTTCCAGGATGGAGCCCCAACAAGGCAAAGCTTCTGATGATTTTACATTCAGGGAATTTCTACAAAACAAGCAGACTTGAAAATTTCTGTTCTTACATCCAATTTCTTACATCCAAAGTTCTATTAGCCTTTCTATGGAAGTGAGTTCCCGGTTTGGTCTTCAAGGGTAGGCAACCTTGGCTCTTTTATGACTCGTGGCTGGCTCAGGAATTCTGGGAATTGAAGTCCACGAGTCATAAAAGAGCCAAGGTTGCCTACCCCTGGTCTATATAGTGGGGTTGACATCAGTCTTGCAAGTTATACCCTTTCCCATTTCTGTTGCTCATGGCATATTTCAGTGAAGAAGCTCTCAAATGGGAGATAAAGGTAAAGGTAAAGGTTCCCCCGCACATGCGTGCTAGTCGTTTCCGACTCTAGGGGCCGGTGCTCATCTCCGTTTCAAAGCCGAAGAGCCAGCGCTTGTCCGAGGACGTCTCCGTGGTCATGTGGCCGGCATGACTAGACACCAAAGGTGCACGGAACGCTGTTACCTTCCCACCGTAGTGGTCCCTATTTTTCTACTTGCATTTTTACGTGCTTTCGAACTGCTAGGTTGGCAGAAGCTGGGACGAGTAACAGGCGCTCACTCTGTTACGCGGCACTCGGGATTTGACCCGCCAAACTGCCGACCTTCTGATCGACAAGCTCAGGGTCCTAACCCACTGAGCCACCACGTCCCTAAATGGGAGATAGCTTTACATAAAACAGGAAATAGGATTGGAGATTAAGCAGGATTGCATTAGCGCAGGGGTCTTCAAACTTTGCCCTTTTATGACTCATGGACTTCAACTCCCAGAATTCCTCAGCCAGGCACGCTGGCTGGGGAATTCTGGGAGTTGAAGTCCACGAGTCATAAAAGAGCCAAGTTTGAAGATCCCTGCATTAGAGCGATGTTTCTCAACCTTGGGAACTTCAACATGTGTGGACTTCAACTCCCAGAATACCCCTGCCAGCATGGATTCTGGGAGTTGAAGTCCACACATCTTAAAAGTTGCCAAGGATGAGAAACCCTGCATTCCAAAATATCTCTTCAAGAAGAAGCCTGCCCATGTACAGATCTTCCACCAGAAGAGGCCTTTCTGCTCTATCGTTTGTCACCCATCCAACCTCCGTAGCTCAGTGTTTAGACTTACTCAGGTTCACTCTCTGACACTACCTGATAGGTCAAAATAAACTCTTGGAGAAACATTGCCAGTTGGTTTTGAACTACAGGGGTGCTAGTTTTGACAGGGTTTCCATGGCGTTTGTTTAAAGACTGGGAAAAGAAAAATCCATCTTGGAGAAGTTGGTTTTGAAAAGTCTGTGCATTACCTAGGATTCTGGATAATGTTTCCTTCAGGTTCACCACCGTCCAGTAAGTTTTTCACACATTACTTGAGCAAATGTGAAAGTGAATTCTAGAATACATCTACCCCTCCGGTAAATTTCACATTCATTCCAAGAGAAGATAACTGCCTTTAATGGTCAGAAATGATGGGAGGACTTCTTTTAAGATAGTGGCAGACTTAAAACCCAATTGAGCAATAAATCAGCTGTAAAAGTCACTGGCGTGGATTAATTGTTAAGAAGAGAGATCTGTTTGTTTTACGTGTGGCTCTGTGGAACTCTTTAGAACTGACCTTGACTCTGGCTGGTTTATAAGATTCCTGTAAACTTGTGAAGCTAAACAAAAATGGGAAGAGGAAAGAAAGAAAGAAAGAAAGAGAGAGAGAGAGAGAGAGAGAGAGAGAGAGAGAGAGAGAAAGAAAGAAAGAAAGAAAGAAAGAAAGAAAGAAAGAAAGAAAGAAAGAAAGAAAGAAAGAAAGAAAGAAAGAAAGAAAGAAAGAAAGAAAAAGCAATCTTTTACTGGGGGCCGCAAAATAATCATTTCTGTTGAACATATTATCTCATGTTGAGACCCTTTTTAATATGTTAGTCACATAAAGTCTATTGCTGCTTGCATTGGATGTGTAATAGAATTCAATTTTCAATAATTGATCCATATTTCTCAAAGCCGTGATTAGTGATGAATAGGACAAGGCGGCTAACGAGTGACTCTGTAGGAGGTGATCCTTGAGTTATGACTACAAGGGGGACTGGAATTTCCAAGCTAAACAAGGCAGCTGGTCATGCCTGATTTTACAACCTGTCTTGTCACAGTTGTTAAGTGAATCACGCGATACTTAAGCCAGGTCTGGCTTCTCCCATTTACTTTACTTGTGTGAAGCTGGCTGAATGAACCAGCTCGTTTTTATCCTCCCCTCTTTTTTTTGGGTTCATGACCGCATCATATAATGTGGCAGCTATTTATGTCACCATTTCTTAAAAGTAATGGGAAAAGGAAGAGTAGAGGTAATCTCAACATACGACCCCAGTTGAGGCCAGAATTTATGTTGCTAAGTGAGAAATTTGCTAAGTGAATTTTCCCCCATGTTACAACTTTTCTTGGAACACTTGTTAAAGTGAATCGCTGCAGTTCTTAACTTAGTAACATGGTTGTTAGATGAATCAGGCTTCCCCATTGACTTTGCTTGTCAGAAGGTCGCTAAAGGCGCACGGAACGCTGTTACCTAACCACCGTAGTAGTCCCTATTTTTCTACTTGTATTTTTACGTGCTTTCATCATAAGTTTGGGGAACTCAATCACCAACCCCGAGAGGATGTCGAGAAGCTCAGGCAGGGCTGCTGCTACGCGGCTGGGCGAAAGGTACGCCAGCAACAAACCCAACTGAGCCCCAGGGCCACATCTCAGGAGGAGTGACTCACACCCGAATATCTGGACAACGGTAGCCTCCCGCGGACATAAGGTCTCCCTCACAACCACCGCCACACCCCCGCCCCTACCCTGAGCCCGAGGCCGGTGGAGCACACGGAAACCTGGTGGGCAAAGTTCAGTCAGAGGGACACCTCCCTCTGGGCCCAACCAGGTCTCCGTAATGCAAGCCAGGTCCGCACACTCCTCTTCAACCAAATCTCGGATGAGAGGAGCCTTATTAACTATGGGACCACTCCGGTGGGAAGGTAACAGCGTTCTGTGCACCTTTGGTGTCTAGTCATGCCGGCCACATGACCACGGCGACGTCCTCGGACAAGCGCTGGCTCTTCGGCTTTGAAACGGAGATGAACACCGGCCCCTGGAGTCGGAAACGACTAGCACGTATGTGCGGGGGAACCTTTACCTTTACCTTTAGCATTTAATAATTAATTCAAATGATTCATTAAGATCACAATCACATTGACCGCAGGGTACTGAAACGGTCATAAATGCGGTCATGTGAACTTGGTGAATTGCGATAATATGATTGTAGTGTGGTGTGATGCTCACGTGTGAATATAGGTCATAGGTCACTTTCTTCAAGGTCATAGGTCACATTCTCCTGTCATAACTTTGAACCATCATGAAGCAGATGGTCATAAGTTGGGGACTATCTGCATAAATTCGCAACTAACAACAACAACAATAGGTAAAGAAATGTCCTGTAGACCAAGGGTCCCCAATCCCTGTGGCCCATCTGGAACCAGGCCGCAGAAGCAGCAGGCAAAGTGCGCGGATGCAGCCCCACTTGGGCAAGCAGTGGGTGCGCGTGCCTGCCGCTCGTACAAATGGAGCTGCACACATATTTGCACCCGCCGCTCGCACAGTACCAGCCCCTCTACCCCTCCCCCCACTGCCAGTCCGCAAAGCTGCAAAGGTTGGGGACCGCTGCTTTTAGACCCTACATCTCACTTTGGTGGAGCAGTGGGCTAATGCCTCCTTAAGTAACACCAGCTGCCTGCAATTAGTGCAGGTTCGCATCCCACCAGGCTCAAGGTTGACTCAGCCTTCCATCCTTCCGAGGTAGGTAAAATGAGGACCCAGATTGTCGGGGGCAATAAGCTGACTTTGTAATAATGCCGCTTGGGGGGGGGAAAGCCCTAATAAGCAGGCATATACATAGAATGAAGGCTACTGCTAAGCTTGTAAGCCGCCCTGAGTCTTCGGAGAAGGGCGGGATATAAATGGAATAAAAATAAAAATAAATAAATAAAAAGAGCAGAAACAGACAACCTAACTTTATGGACGTGCTAGCTTTGATTTTTTTTTGTGGCTAGCTTTCCCATTACCTACACCAGGGGTGTCAAACTCAATTTCATTGAGGGCCGCATCAGCATTGCGGTTGCCCTCAGGGGGCCGGGTGGGTATGGCCAGGGTGGGTGTGGCCTACTGGGTGGGCGTGGCTAGAGTGCGTATGGCCTACTGGGTGGGCGTGGCCAGCTCTACATCGTTCTCATCAAGGGTGCCTATGGGGGCCTGGGCAGGAGTGGGACAGATCTGAGGGTCTCTGGCAGGAGGAGGGTCTCTGGGCCTGGGCCAAGGCAGTGGGGGCCGTTCCCTCACTGTTTCCAGGATGGCTTCGCGGGCCACATGAAACCACTTCGCGGGCCGGATCTGCCCCCTGGGCCTTGTGTTTGACATGTCTGACCTACACCATTTCCACATAAATCAGAAGAAGTAACTTGTTTCCCAGGGCTTTTTGGAAAGTTCTCGTACCTTCAGAAGGAAATGCTTGATTTAGCATGTGATTTAGCCTGCCCTTTGCAAAATGAAGGGGAGAAAATGGTGGAAATGGTAGAATTAAGGGAATGCATGACTTTAAAAGAGAGAAATAAAAATCTGTGCCGATAGATTTTGATTTATTTTGAAAATAAGCTAGTGTGTTATATTGTTGCTGGTTATGGCTGTTTATGCTTAGTAACTGGAATCCTTGGGGAGGAATGAAGGCCATAATAGGTGTGGTAATCCTGTAAAATGAAGTTGTGCATCATTTAGGCAGTCCTCAACGAGCCCAGAATGTATATTGTTAAGTGAGAAAATTTGTTAAGTGAATTTTTGCCCCCTGTTGCAACTTTTCTTGGAATGTTTGTTAAGTGAATCACTGCAGTTGTTAAGTCAGTAACACGGTTGTTAAGTGAATCTGGCTTTCCCATTGACTTTGCTTGTCAGAAGGTCGCAAAAGGGGATCACATGACATCGGGACACTTCAACCATCATAAAGGTGAGTCAGTTATCAAACATCGAAATGTAAATCACGTGACCATGGGGTGCTTCAACCGTCATAAGTGTGAAAAATGGTCATAAGTCATTTTTTCCAGTGCCGTTGTAACTTTGAACAGTCACTAAATGAATTGTTGTAAGTCGAGGACTAACTGTATTTAGATTTTTATTTCCTTATTTGTAGCCCGCCTTTATTGTTTTTGCAAGTAACTCAAGGAAGGGATCATATCGAATGCACTTTCCTCCTCCTATTTTTCTTATAACAACAACCCTGTGAGGTGGGTTGGGCTGAGAGAGAATGGCTGGCCCGGAGTCACCCAGTTAGTTTTCATAGCTAAGGCAGAACTTGAACTCACCATCCTTTTCTCTCTCTCTCTTCCAATTTTCAAGATAGTCTTTGTTTTTCAAAACCAGTTAAGTCTGCTAAACCAATGTAGATAGGGATACAGATATAAACATATTGTTCCTATCTTAAAACCATGCTGCCAATGGAGCATTGAATCCCTAATTTTCACCTTGCATTGTAGAGAATGTGTTAGGCGTGAAACGCTTGAAATTAGTTCAGATTTTTCCCCAGACTTTTAATCTAGTTGAATATGGGACATTTAAATAATTGGCAAAATGCATCAGGTTCAAAAAACGTCAGCTATTTGCTAATGAGCAGGCCTCTTTCTTTACCTAGTTGAAAGGTGACATCAAAGCAAAGATGCTAATGGCATGCCTTTAAAAATGTCTGTTTATTCTTCCTGTGACACTCGCCTTATAAAATTATTTCCCTTGGAGAAGTCAGCTTGGATATTGTATTGTTGGAGTCAGCTTTTGGAAACGGGATGAAAATTTTTTATTTAGTACATCGTTGATGCTGGCAGATGATTGATACTAGAATCAGAAGTGAATGTTACATCATAATTAACCATTCTTGTCATTTATTTTAAGGTATGCATGTTTTCTCATTACTATTTTGCATTTTTCTGTTTATGTATCTGTCAGTCACAGCATCCTGTGTTGACTGGAAGGTAGAAGATCATTTTTAAAGGATCATAAATAAAACTGGGTCCTAATGCCTTTTTAAACACATTCCTGAAGGAACAGGATAGTTATTATTACTAGTTTTAAAAGTGATAAGCTATACCCTTAGTACAGGTGATCCTTGACTTAGGGACTAGTCACATAGCAATCATTTAGCATTAGGATGGACCTCCCTCGGGTACTTATGACCCAATTCCAAAGTACTTATAACTCCCCCCCCATTTCAGGCACTCAGGAATGGGCCTGCATTATAGCGGTTTGTAGTGTCCTGTGATCAGTGACTTTGTTTTACAACATTTTTGCCAAAAAAAATAAGATTAACTTCCAGATTGGGCAAAACCAGCCCATAGCGAATCATTAATGACCACAACATTCTCTTACTGATTCCATAAAAAGGATCGTAAAGTCAATTTGACCACATGGGTGTTAGCTTCTTGTCATTAAGTTTTCCAATTGTATTGACAAGCATAGTAAGATTAGTTATGGCATCTTTGGACAGACTGAATAATAAAGAGCCCAAACAGCCATGACATGCAGATAATTATTCACAACCCTGAAATCCTTCTGGAGTTAAAAAGAAGAGACATTTTTCTGGCGTTCTTGTAAAATGTAGGATGATTTTCAGTACTGTAGTGCCATCTATTCCCTGCATATATTTCTAAACATTGTTCTGAGTCGGATCCATATTAATTAGCCAGTGTGGTTTAGTGCTTAAGGCACCAGGGTAGAAAGCAGGAGATCATGAGTTCAACTCCTGCCTTAGCCATGAAAGCCAGCTGGGTGACTTTGAGCCAGTCAGTTCTCTTCAGCCCACTTCATGTCACAGGGTTGTTGTGGAAAATAGGAGGAATAAGGATCGTTAGATAGGTTCGCTGCCTTGGGTTGTTTATTAAATATAATAAAGATGGGCTAGAAATTTTTAAAAAATAAAGCAAATTTAAAAAATCGAACCAAAACACTTGAGGAACTTTGTGACATCCCCTGTTCCTTTTTCCAACTCGGCCCCTGATTCCTTAAAGAGCCTTTCCTGTTTATTGTCATGTGTGAACACAAAGCTGAAGAATATGTGTAATACTTTTAATATTTCTGTAGTTTTTCTAACAAAAGTGCGTATAGTCAAGGCTGTGATCTTCCCAGTTGCAAGGTATGGCAGTGAAAGCTGGACCATAAGAAAGGCTGAGCGCCAAAGAATTGAGGCCTTTGAACTATGGTGCTGGAGAAGAATCCTGCGAGTTCCTTCGACTGCAAGGCGATCAAACTGGTTAGTCCTAGAGGAGGTCAACCCTGACTGCTCTTTAGAAGGCCAGATCCTGAAGCTGAAACTCAAATACTTTGGCCACCTAACGAGAAGGAAGGACTCACTGGAGAAGAGCCTAATGCTGGGAAAGGTTGAGGGCAAGAGAAGAAGGGGACGACAGAGAACGAGGTGGCTGGATGGAGTCACTGAAGCAGTAGGCGTGAGCTTAAATGGACTCCAGAAGATGGTAGAGGACAGGAAGGCCTGGAGGAACGTTGTCCATGGGGTCGCGATGGGTCGGACACGACTTCGCAGCTAACAAGAAGTTTTTCTAAGGGAGATAAGCCACTTAAAAGCCAAGCCCAACTGATCTTACTAGGGCTGTGTGGCAATCCAAACTCAAAGGGGAACAATTGACTTGGAATACCTGTGGGTTCATTTAAAGCCCTTGTCAATAGCCCTTTAAAAAGCAGATGCTCCTTTACTTGAAATTGCATAATGTGGCTTCTCTGACTAACAACTATTTAAGCAACTGCTGTGGAAATAATTTAGAGCAGCAGACTCTTCTTTATCAGAGAAAAGGTTTGCCTTCTCTCCAAGGCACCACCAGGCTTGTGTAAAAAGGCTTCGGGGGAAAAAATCAGCTCATTCATTTATTGTATTTTGGTGCCTGCTTTTGAGTCATTTAGTATTGGAGCAGCGTGGAAAGAAACTAAATAAAAATAAGAAAAAAATATCCCCCCCCTTAACACCTAAATATGTTGGCCCTAAATTGTTGCCCTTTCCTGGGTGGAATGATTCTATCACAACTGCTTTCATCTTAGTAAAAGCTTGATAAGGTTGACTCAGCCTTCCATCCTTCCGAGGTAGGTAAAATGAGGACCCAGATTGTTGGGGGCAATTAAGCTGACTTTGTAATAATGCCGCTTGGGGGTGGTGGTGTATGAAAGCCCTAATAAGCAGGCATATACATAGAATGAAGGCTACTGCTAAGCTTGTAAGCCGCCCTGAGTCTTCGGAGAAGGGCGGGATATAAATGGAATTATAAATAAATAAATAAATAAATAAATAAATAAATAAATAAATAAATAAATAAATAAACAAATAAATAAATAAATAAATAGAATTGGGGGGGAGTCACATTCAATTCCGGCCCCTACCAAAAGAAGGGCGGGATATAAATGAAATTTAAATAAATAAATAAATAAATAAATAAATAAATAAATAAATAAATAAATAAATAAATAAATAAATAAATAAATAAATAAATAAATAGAATTTGGGGGGGGGAGTCACATTCAATTCCGGCCCCTACCAAAAGCTTGAGAAATGGTGCTGCAGAAGGCAGGTGCACAAGCTCAGGAATATGCAGCTTTTGTAAAGAGTTGACAACAGGTGGGAAGTGAGTGTCACATCTGCCTGAAGCACCTGTCCCCCTTCTAATCTGAACCTTTCGGGTCTTCAAACTTGGCTCTTTTATGACTTGTGGACTTCAACTCTCAGAATTCCTCAGCCAGCGTGCCTGGCTGAGGACCTCTGGGAGTTGAAGTCCATAAGTCATAAAAGGGCCAAGTTTGAAGACCCCTGCACTACCGTCTTTCAGTGACAAGGTTTTTTAGAAGCTCAGCATTCAGAATGTACCTGGAGCTATCCATGGTGCTGATTCAATTTCCCCTGTTTCTATGCCGCTAAGCTGGCTTCACCTGTCTAGTTGTATGTCTTGTTGCAACAGAGTCTGCCTATTTAACCTGGCTCACTTGTCTGGAACTGACATACTCTGGTGTGACCTATTCTGACTTCGCTTGTTGGATTCTTGCAAATCTCCTTGCATACTTAGCCAACGTGACTTCCTTCAAACTGAATCTGCTCAGCTCACGTTTTCCTCTTGTGTGCCTGTGAAGCCCAGAATAAAGGCACGTTTACACCTGTTTTTCATGCTTTTTGTGTGCTTTTAATATGCCTGGCTATAAGTCACTGTTTGACGAGTCAACACCCTGACTTTATTGGAATATAGCTTTTTAAAAAGGGGGTGTTTTGAAGATGTAAATGTATTGAAATATGGAAAGGATCAAATAAATCAGTTTGATTCTGTTCCTGAAATTGCATGAAAAGAAGTGGTGAACGTGTTAGTGAATGATTTGCACGTCTTATCATCCTTGTTGGCTTCTCTTAAAAATCAGATGGGAGCATACATGTTCTTCCTAGAGTTGGGGAAGGTCATAAATGAAATTACCCCAATTTTCTGCAACTTTATAAACTCTAAATTTGCATGTACTATTGATCCCAGAATCCTCTGTGCTGTAGTTGGGTTTGCTGGCTGCAAATTTTGAGAGTGGCAACGCTAGCAGAACTACATGGGGGCGGGGAGCTTTGGAGAAAGTTGAATCATATATCTGACAACTAGAGGACAGCTTAATCTTCAGCCAAACAGCATATGATTGCATTCTCTTTTTAAAGTTTATTTATTTATTTAACATATCATACATGGTCAATATACATTAACATTTTCCCTAGATTAGTAAAACAGCATAAAATATAAATGTTGAAAAGATCTATGTTCAAATACCAATGTCTAACTCTAAGCCATCTAATCACTGAAGCGCAACATCCTTTATATTAAAAAAAATCAGTTACTGGACTGGTACGTGCCCTTATCTTACAGGTGGTCACAGTGTGATCTACAGCTTGACATGGGATCCCACAGTCACACTAAGGGGAGAATACTATGCTTCACTTATATAGAGAGTCCCGGGAGATGCCGTTTGAGGTACAAATCACTGCAAGTTGTCGATTAGAGAGACTTAATGGGATCAGAGTAAACATGGAGAGGAAATTCACTTGCTTTCTTCTTTCTCTCTTGTTCTTAGCCCACAGTCTCCAGGTTGCATGTACCCATTGAGTAGAACGTTTTACCTCAGGGTGATAGAACACTAGAAGAAAAAGCTCTATGTAATTTTCTGCTCCAGTTAGTATCTCCTTCCCCCACCCCCTGCAAATTTAATTGTTTCCTTCCTCAGCATGTTAGAAAGTAAAGACACATTTAATGTCTCTAGTAGTTTGGGCACGAATATTCTGTACACAATGGGCTTTGCAAGCAAACGTCTGGAGAACACTTGCTTTGATACCTCCCAAGAGCATCTAATAGGCCAGGACGGATATAGATCTGATAATTAAAAAGCTGAGAATGAAAAGTGTTGGAAATTACAGGAGCTTCCTTAAGTCTTATTTAACTCTCCTCTGTGGCCTCGGAGAGCTTTACGCCCACTCTGAATTCACCACCATGGTAATTCGAGGAAATGTTCACATTCTCCCATGGAGCAAAGGAAAGCTTCTTGTCAGGTGCTTGTCATCACCTAATTCCTCTTGCAAACATTGCAGAAAAAAAATGTCTAGGTTGACTTGCTGTTTCACTTGTATCAACAAATACTTTCTGGATCTGAATGACTTGAGCCCTTGCCAGATCTAGAAATGTTGCATACTGTTTAAATGCTGTTTTTACTACTTCTATTTTAAGTGAAAGATTGATTTCATTCAAGTCGGTCTTTGGTCAATTAAAAACTGATTCTTCCTTTGAATTTTTCCCCCCAGTGTGTGTATGTATATGTATGTATACACACATATATGCAGACGCGCTGTACATACACATATAAGTAGTCCTTGACTTATAACCATAATTGAGCCCAGAATTTATGTTGCTAAGTGAGAGATGTGTAAAATGAATTTTGCCCCATTTTACAACCTTTCTTGTGACAGTTGTTAAGTGAATCACTGCAGTGGTTAAGTTATTAACACGGTTGACCCTGGGATACTGCAACCGTCATAAATATGAGTCAGCATCCAAAGCATCCGAATTTTGATCATGTGACCATGGGGATGCTGCAACTATTGTAACTGTGGTCATAAGTCTTTTTTAACAATGCTGTTGTAACTTTGAACAAGACACTAAGTGAACTGTTGTAACTCGAGGATTACCTGTGTTCCCCTATACTGAAGAGAATTAGCACAAGTAACCAATTTCCTGTTTCAGAGCTTCAAGCCAATTCTCTCTTCTTCCTAGCTCCTTCCCCACCCATTATTGGAAATAAATAATGACATTAGAAAAGTTGGATTAGCAAGGCCAGCTCTCTTGATGTTTTAGTTGGGAAATAGAAGAGCCAGTCTAGTCTTTGTCAGAGCATGCACAGTCTTATTGTGCTGAGATAACCCAGGAGTAAACACAGTAAACAGTGGTCTATATTAAATAGTGGTTTATCGTACACTATCTACAACATCAAACACCAGGGACAATATACATACACATGTTAATACAGCAGTCACCAACACACAGCAGTTACAGCAGGAAACAGAAGAGAGAGCACACATCTGCAGAGCCTTCCCTTTAAAAGCTCAGAAAGAGACACAGACCCAGCTGGCTCTTAAAGGGACATAGACCCTGCTGAGTCATTCCCATCATTACATCATACTTCTTACATCAGCTAGTTAGCTTCTAAATCATTACCTTGACAGTCTCCCTTCACTGGCATGGGCCCAGAAAGAAGTGATCATAAATAAATGTAAAATCATCTTGGAACTTTGCAATAAATCTATTTGAAAAATTCCATGTGCCACGATAGGAACAGGACCCGATTGAAATTTCACCATACCAGTTTATAGACATAATAAAGTAACCTTGGGTCCACCTTTTCCTTCATATGACTGATGGTTTATATGACTATTTGTTTCAGACTAAGTTATTTCTCAAATAGCAGTTAATTTTTGGGATTTTTAATAAGAGGGGGAGGGCAGTCTGGTTGCAGCTGTAGGTGATGACCAGGCTGAACTCGGAGGGGTCACACACATCATCTTGACTTCTTTTGTGCCCACAAGAGATCTAAGTCCGGTCCTCCTTGAATTCTTTTGACTCTTTTCTACTGCCTATTCGCTTTGACCGCTAGTAGTTCAGATTCTTGTAGACAGCTTTTGAATACAACAGATCTATATTGACTAGAACTGCCTGGAGTCCTGATTTCCTGCGCTTGACAGCAACATCTGTCATTCATTGAGTGCCAGGTTTGTTTTCAGCTGATCTGACTGACTCAGTGTCTGTCCCGTTCATCGCTCATTGGTTCATTCATGTCCCTTTTGAAGGAGCACACTCATTGGAAGAGGTTGACTATTCCAGATAGAAGGACTGTACTGTAAGAATCTTTTGAAATATAAATATTAATTACAATCGTATAGGACACTTTCTATTGTGGAGTCCTTGATGCTGTCTGAGCTTGGTTATTTGCTTGCAGACCTTTCATTACCCAACTAAGTTACATCATCAGGGCTAGTGACTGTGGAATTGTCCCTATTCACACACAGTAACTTCCTATTGCTATATTATTCTGGACCTGGTACACTCCTATTTTTCTGTTTCCAGTAAAGTTGGCATTCTTCCATATGATGGTGTGTCTAAGTGGTAGAAGCTTTAGTTTCTCTTCATTATTATGTAAAGGTCATTCTCAATTACATTTATAATATTAGTGTGTACATTTACACTTAATAACAAGCTTTCTCCCCACCATCCTCTCTTATTTTTCCACTTCAGTGGATTGAGGGTCTGATCCTTTGAATGTCAGAACAATTTAGGAAATTATATTCTGTTTGGCTTTGTGCTTAACTAAATAAACAAACACAACTGGATTTTCCAATATGCTGAAATTAACCAATCTCTTTAGCCCAGCATCGTTGTAAATTCTAGCACATAAAGTAATCTTGTTTACAGTGTGTATAAAAAAGCTTGGAAGGAATTAATTTAATTGAATTAATACATTTGCTAATATCTTCCCTTCTGTTACAGGTACTCAGTGCATTGTACTTTTCCTCTTTCGGTTAACCATTAGATTTCCTTAATCTCTCACACCATTTCTCTCCCAAAAAAAAGTGTTTTAGCCACTGTTATCTTGTTATCCCTTTGAGCAGCATGGTGGCCTGATGGATGAGATGCTTGCTTCCCACTCAGAAGGTTTAGAGTTCAATCCTAGGTAACCAGATATTTCTCTCCTAAGGCACAAACTAAAAAATACCTGCTGTGAACTCTGCATGGTGTCAGGAAGGGCATCTGACTGGTAAATGCTCAGCTCCATTCAGTCGCCCTAATTCTACTCCGAATTAAGGGATTACAGGGTTGTAAAATGGAGTATCTTGTCATCCCTTTGCAGTTTCTATCCACCTCTTCCTTTGCATCCTCGCCGTGGTACATGGGCTCCAGCAACTTGACTGAGCATTGTTTACTCAGGTGGCTATAATATTATTTTCATAGAAAGCAGTTTATTTGTATATATAATTACACTTCACTGAAGATACACACATTTTTGCAGTGTAAGATTTAAATTGTTGCGTTCCACATGCAGATAACTGCTGAATCGTCTTTATCTAACCCAGTTCAGCACCGCTGGTACTCAGCCATTAATTTACTCGGTCAGTGTTGCATTTCATCTGCAAAATTAAAAATTACATGCAGGAGAAAATCCATATTCATTTGCATATGCTGCATTCTTCAACCTACCCCATTTCCTAGGCACTTTTCAGACATTTTCAGTAAATAGGCCTTTTTGTAATAGGTGTATTTTTCGTAATCTACACAGTTCAGCATGTAACAGTCCCCAACCTGCACATTTCTGTTTGTATATAGTATAGAACAGTGTTTCTCAACCTTGGCTACTGTAAGCAGTATGGACTTCAACTCCCAGAATTCCTCAGCCAGCAAAGATTCCCTAGAGTTGAAGTCCACACAGTAGCCAAGATTGAGAAACACTGGCATAGAGACTTCATTAAATGAAAACTAGTATTGTGCATAGACCACATAAAATCCAATGTGGATCCGATCCAGTGGTGGGATTCAAATACCGGAACAACCGGTTCTCTTTGTGGATGCAGGCTTGGAGGCCCAGGCCTAGAATGGACTTCCAGAAGTAGCATCCATGCACTTCCAGTGGGCTGTTCTAGGCCTGGGAGGCCTCCTCCAGGCCTCTGAGGCCTAGAACAGACTTCCGGAAGTGGCATTCACACACTTCCGATGGGCTGTTCTAGGCCTGGAAGGCCTCCTCCAGGCCTCCCAGACCTAGAATGGATTTCCAGAAGCAGTGTGCATTCAGCCAGTTCTCCAAACTCAACAAAATTTAGCTACTGTTTCTGCCAAACTGGTGTGAACCGGCTGAATCCTACCACTGATGCGATCCTTAGGTCTTTGGAAGCTTCTGTCCTGTGTTATAATGTCTGATAGAATATCCTTACGCCAGTATCTGGTTATGAGGAGTCTTTTATGCTCTTTGAGTTTGGTTGTTTTGTTGCAGACCTTTCATTATCTAAAGTAGGAAACATCAGAAGTATCATGGATGATATTGCTTAGTTTGGGTAATGAAATGTCTGTAAGAAAACAACCAAGTTCAGATAGCACCAAGGTCCCCTCACTTCAAACCCGAGCTACAAATGTTCCCCTTTATTGATACCACATGTGGTTCTTCAATTGTTATTGGATTGCTGCTCTTATGATTTCCCATGCTAACTAGGGCTTATAGGAATTGTAGTTCAATACCTGGAGAGCAACAAATATAGACACTACAACTGGGCAGTGCTTTGGATTCAGTTTGGGGAAAAATGTGTCAAAATACACAGGTGTGCATAGCATCTGTGGCTTGTTTCAATAGCTATATCTGTTTCCATAATCAGCGATTCCAAGCTCCGGGGATTTCAAAAGCTCAAGCATAATTTAGAAGTACAATAATTTTGGAACCATGCCTGCAGCCTGTCACCAATATGCAGAATTGCCATTGGGGGGTTGCTTTAAGCTAGCTTTTCTACTTGAGCTCTCAGTGTGTGAACTTGGCTCTACGAAGTAGAGTAGAAGCTGAATATATTTTCAGAGTAGAACTATATGTAAAGGCAGTGAGGAAGCAGTATTCAAATGGTCGTAGACTCAAGAACCAGCTGTATTGGTGTGGAGGAATTCAAAATTCATACGCTACAGCTGTCTGGCACTTCACCATTTACAGAGTACTTCAAATTCTATGTTAAATAGTGTGGATCAAGACAGCCTTGAGGAATATTTGAGGCGCCCTGAGGTAAGCGGGTGCTGGGCGCATAGGGCAGCTCCACTCCCCCACACCTGCCTCTCCTCAACTCTTGGCAGCGGCACTGGTGTGATGTGCACTCTCCTGCCCCCGTTGTGGCCACAAGCAACCAGATGGTGGGATGGATGGGCAGTCGGCCGCAAAGTCAGTCATGCCCCGAAAATAAGTCCTAATGGGTCTTTTGATGCAAAAATATATATATAAGACCGGGTCTTATTTTCAGGGAAACACGGTATTAGCTGGGCAATGTCACCTGGCAAGACCCAGCTTCAGAGCAGCTTTAGCAAGTTTATTCCCCAATTGCTGGTGCTACATTTGGCTACCACTATGCTTCTAAGTGAGGGACGCGGTGGCTCAGTGGGTTAGGACACTGAGCTTGTCGATCAGAAGGCTGGCAGTTTGGCGGGTTGAATCCCGAGCGCCGCGTAACAGAGTGAGCGCCTGTTACTCATCCCAGCTTCTGCCAACCTAGCAGTTTGAAAGCACATAAAAATGCAAGTAGAAAAATAGGGACCACTCCGGTGGGAAGGTAACAGCGTTCCGTGCGCCTTTGGCATTTAGTCATGCCGGCCACATGACCACGGAGACGTCCTCGGACAAGTGCTGGCTCTTCGGCTTTGAAACGGAGATGAGCACCGGCCCCTAGAGTTGGAAACGACTAGCACGCATGTGCGGGGGAACCTTTACCTTTTTACTTTTTATGCTTCTAAGTAAATTTCAAGGTTCCAGTTCACACTTACAAAGCCCTATATCAGGGGTGTCAAACTGCCGGCCCGCAGGCCGGATGCGTTATGCCGAAACCACGCCCACCCCAGCTTCAGCAATGGGGGGAAAAGTCACGATATGTCACAACACGTCACATGACATTGCAAGTTTGACACCCCTGCCTTATATAAATTGAGTGAAATTTATTATGGAACCGTCTCTGGGGAAAATTTATGGATTATGTCTGACCAAAATAAGAAGGGATTCTTCTAGTACTTTTTGTTAAGGCATGAACAGGATTGGCACCTGAAAGGTGATCTTCTTCTTGGAACCCTCTGTCCCTAAGATCTGGATGGCTACTTTAATTTTAATTTCAGTTTTCTATTTCAATTTTTGATTTTAAACAATGTAGTTAATTATTAGATCATTTCTATTTGTTGTTTTGCCAATGTATTAATTTGATGGGAGTCTCTCAGATAAATAGAAAGTAAATTATGTAAAGAGGTAGGTAGGCAGACAGATAGGTTGGCTGGAAGACTGAAAGATAGGTAGAAAAACAGACTTCTCTGAATCCAAATTTCCATAATGATGTGAATGTTATTTTTAAGATTCAAAACCTTTATTTTCTTTTTTTCTGAGATGGACTTGGCTCAAAGTTCATCTTAGCAGGATATATCCGCAAAATCAGATTTACAACCTTTTTGACAGATGCCACGCCAATATACAATTTTCCTGTGCCAGTTTGGCAGATTCATTGTGAGTATTCATTGTGCTCTGGCGAAAAAAAGTTCATTTTTTTATATTTAATCATAAAAACCTTGAGACTTTCCTTGCTGACATTCATTAAAACCTTGGTGTTGTCAGATAAAAAAAGATTAAACTATTCAGACAATTTTCTTCATCTCCAGAAAATCATCTTACTTAGCAATTATGTTATCAGTATGCTGGTTGTTAGAGAGATAATGGGATATGAAACACAAATTTTTTGCAATCAAAAAATTGGATGTTACGCTGGGACTATTCAGCAATGTTATAACTATTTCAATTGAATGCAAATTTAAAAAGTGATGGGAGGAAATATATAATAATGCTGTGTTGCCCAACTAGGCACTTTAAATCCCAGAAACCGCCAGCCACTGTTGTGAATGTTTACACACCCCAACAAAATTCAGGTTGGGGGAGCGTGCAAAACTATTTTTGCAAGTACAGGTAGTTCTCAACTTACGACCACAATTGAGCCCCAAATTTCTGTTGCTAAGTGAAACATTTCTTAAGTGAGCTTTGCACTATTTTATGACCTTTCTTGCCACCATTGTTAAGTGAATCACAGCAGTTGTTAAATTAGTAACATGGTAGTAAAGTGAATCTGGCTTCCCCATTGACTTTGCTTGCCAGAAAGTTGCAAAAGGGACACTGCAACCGTCATAAATATGAATTAGTTGCCAAGCGTCCGAATTTTGATCACGTGACCATAGGGATGCTGCAGTGGTCGTAAGTGTGAAAAATGGTCACAAGTCACTTTTTGCAATACTGTTATAACTATGAATGGTCCCTAAATGAACTGTTGTAAGTTGAGCACTAACTGTACTTCTCAAATCTCAAGTCACCAAATGTGTTGAACCAACAAATTTTATTTATTTTTATTTTTATTTTTATTCCATTTATATCCCGCCCTTCTCCGAAGACTCAGGGCGGCCTACAAGCTTAGCAGTAGCCTTCATTCTATGTATATGCCTGCTTATTAGGGCTTTCACACACACACACCCAAGCGGCATTATTACAAAGTCAGCTTAATTGCCCCCAACAATCTGGGTCCTCATTTTACCTACCTCGGAAGGATGGAAGGCTGAGTCAACCTTGAGCCTGGTGGGATGCGAACCTGCACTAATTGCAGGCAGCTGGTGTTACTTAAGGAGGCATTAGCCCACTGCTCCACCAAGGCTCAATGTGGCATCCTCTGCATAATTTTCATAGTGGCCAATAAATTCAATCTGTTCCAGAGTTGGAAATTGCAAACAATGCAAAAAAAAAGAGAGAAAAGAATGGGATAAACGTAAAGCAGAAAAACGAGAATCCCTTATCATTGCACATATGCATATCTAATAGGGTGTTTGGATTGATTGGTACAGCAGGTCAGTATTGAATTATCTCCCTGCTTTTGATTTTGCTCTTTCTTTATTTAATTTTTTCATAACCAGTGGGATATTGCCAAACCCAGTCTAAACATCTGGCTGACTCTGTGACAAACTATACTAATAATATGATGATGATCGTGGTGTTGGTGTTGGTTCAGCATGTATTGCATAAAGGTAAAGGTAAAGGTTCCCCCGCACATGCATGCTAGTCGTTTCCAACTCTAGGGGCCGGTGCTCATCTCCGTTTCAAAGCCGAAGAGCCAGCGCTTGTCCGGGGACGTCTCCGTGGTCATGTGGCCGGCATGACTAGACGCCAAAGGCGCACGGAACGCTGTTACCTTCCCACCGTAGTGGTCCCTATTTTTCTACTTGCATTTTTACGTGCTTTCGAACTGCTAGGTTGGCAGAAGCTGGGATGAGTAACAGGCACTCACTCTGTTACACGTCACTCGGGATTCGACCCTCCAAACTGCCGATCATCTGATCGACAAGCTCAGTGTCCTAACCCACTGAGCCAAGCCATACCCAATTCCTGCAACCGTTCTTCATTTGTTTCCAGGCCTTTAACAATCTTAGTTAATTTTCTCTGCAAGTAAAATACAAGCTATACATTAAAAATAAGCTTTCTTCTGTGTATCCACTCCTCCCAGGAACATACACAAGGGCCTGATATTAAGTTAGGATTGTAACGCATCCTGTTCAGTGTTGCTGCAGTTGCAGTTCTCTTGCCAGATGCGTTGCCCTGGTTTGCTGAGACAGTACCCATTTCTCATTATCTGCTCCCAGTACCTTATTTTAATTAGAGGTTCCAGGGAGTCAGTTATGTCCTCTACTTGTGAGCAAGCCTCTCTTCCCTACCTGTATTTCATTTTTCAAAGGCTGGGCTGGAAAGGAAAGCTGCTCACCATAAGGTAAATGAAATAAAACAATGAGAAAATGTAACCATGCTACGGACTGATTTAATGAAAAAAAATCACCCAAATGAGAAAAGTGTGTAATTATGCTAAATTTCATGACACGTGGGGTCACAAATGGATTTCTTCCACATGCTCAGAATGACATCAATTAATACCAGTTCCAGCTGTCTGTTAAGCAGTAGATTTGGTGATGTTTCATATTAAATGGATATTAATTCTTACGGAGGCCTGATGAATTAATTTTTATGGCTATGAACAGGTTTTAAAAAAGGCTATTTTGTTAAGTTGTAATACAGTATTGAACAATAGGGGTTTTTTGAAAAATTATAAAGCCCCATTAAAGAGGAACGTCTACTGCATACAGTATCATTAAAAATGAGAGAGAAATTCAATGTTATATAGCAGGGCTCTTCAAACTTGGCCCTTTTATGACTTGTGGACTTCAACTCCCAGAATTCCCTCAGCCAGGCACGCTGGCTGAGGAATTCTGGGAGTTGAAGTCCACAAGTCATAAAAGGGCCAAGTTTGAAGAGCCCTGTTATATAGGCTCACATTCTTATCTCTTTTTCCATATTTGAAGTTGCTTTTTCCCTGCTTCGTTTCATGCAAGAAAAAATGCAGTCCTTGACTTACAACTAGTCGTTTAGCTACCATTTGAAGTTAAAACAGACCCCTGAAAGATACTTACGACCTGGCTCCTTTCCTGCAGTCATGTGACCACATTTACACTACAGTGTCCTGCAGTCACATGACTCCTGATTTAAGACTTTTTGCCCCAAACCAGCATTTAGTTTGTTTGTTTGTTTTGGCCAAAGTGCACATAGCGAACAATGGATTTGCTTAAGAACCACTAATGATTTATAGGTGATTCACTTAACAAACACCTCAAAAAAGATCATAAAAATCAGGTTGGTCATATGATGATTGCTTTCTGGCCATCACAACCTAACCATAATGGGCCATAATGGATTGTAAGCTGATGATTTACCTGTATGCTGAGAGCCGGGTAAATTATACAACATTTCCATCTCTCCTGTGTAAAATTTTGAAAGGAGAATACAAGGCATCTACATCTGAGTGATAACTGATTACAGAACAATGGCGATAATACAATTTATTGGAAGGACAGAACAGATATATCCTGTTTATTTAGGCAAACTAATGAGGGACTAACTAAGATTACAAATTTTACAAATATTTGTGACGTTTAGCACAAAAAGTATCAAGTCCATATTTATTTTCTTTAATCAGTTTCAAACTTTAACAGCGTGTTGTAACCTTGCCTTTTAAATTGATTTTAATTAAAAATTTTGTATGCCAACTGGTTGAAAACCTTAATAGATTTTCCCCTTGAGCCTCTGCTGTCCTAGGACAAGTGCAGCTGATCCTTTGCTTATCATTACATTGATGTGTGGTTTTTTTAAAAAAATTGCCCTTTATAATGGATTTGTTGAGCAGATCCTTGAGTAAAAAGCAACTTAGTTAGTAATTGGATATTTCCTGGGAGGTCCAATATTGATGACCTATACCTCAAAATGTTAACATTTAAAAGATATTTATAAATAGGCTTAAATGCCTACTATTAATATTCCATTTGCTGATTAATTGGACCAAGAATTATTGCTTCATATCGACTTTGATGAATGTAATTAGATTTATGAGACAATCCTGACTTTTTATTACATTTCTTCATTCATTTTTACTAATTCCAGAAAGAAAAATAGAGTGAGCTTATTATTCAAATGGAAAAGGCAATATTTTTCTTTCCCGTTTCTCTTTTCGAAAAAAAATAAAAAAAATAAAATTATTTCTTATTTTTAAAAGTCCTTGGCTTCAGCAGTTGGAATTGTAAAGTCAAGCCTTTCACATATAATTTTGACCATTGTTTTCTCAAATTTAAATGAAGGGCCAATGAGAAATGAAAAAACAAACAATATGATGAATTAGCACTGTGGTTTCAGTCAAGTGTTTCAAATAATGCTGGACAGAAACCATTTCACAAAATTTTCCTCCTATTTTGTTGACCAACAAATTTGGGTGAGTGTTTTTCCAAAGGTGTCTAAAATTCCACAACAGTTTCTCAGTTCTTGAACTTTAAGCAGGCCAATACTATAATGATATGTACAACTCTACAATGAAATACAGGTAGTCCTTGACTTACGACCACAATTGAGCCCAATTTTTTTTTTTTGATCAGTGAAACATTTGTTAAGTGAATTTTACTCCATTTTACAACCTTTTGTACCACAGTGGATAAATGAATGATTAATGAATGGCTGCACTTAATGGCATGGCTGTTTAAGCGAATTTGGCTTCCCATTGCCTTTGCTTGTAAGAAAGTCATAAAAAGGTGATCACATAATATTTATGCAGCCGTCATAAATATAAGTCAGTTGCCAAGCAAGTTTTTAAGAAGAGACTGGGCAGTTATTTGTCTGAAATGGTATAGGGTTTCCTGCCTGAGCAGAGGGTTGGACTAGATGACCTCCAAGGTCCTTTTCAACTATTGTTGTTGTTATTATTTCTAAATTTTGATCACGTGACCGTGGGGAAATTGCAACAGTCATAAGTGTTAAAAATGGCCATAGGTCACATTTTTCAGTGCTATTGTAGTTTCGAACAGTCACTAAATGAATTGTTGTAAGTTGAGGACTATCTGTAAAGGATCCAGATTTGAGCTTCCCTGAACAATGATGTTGGTGTCATACCAAGGAAGTCTCAAGGAACGAGATTCTTCTTGATAAAATTTCTCTTGCCTCTGTAGAAGTGTGCAGGAAGACAGGAAAGAAAGCCAACGCTGTAATATTGTGTACAACTCTGCGATGAAATAAAGGATTCTACAATCCAACCTTTGAGCTTCCCTGAGCGATGATGTTAGTATAATACCAAGAAAGTCTCATGGGAAGAGATTCACCTTGATAGCTTCTTTCGGACTTCTGTAGAAGTGCGGGAAGACAGGGAAGAGAGCCCAACGCTACAGTGTTGTGTTGTGCACAACTCTACAGTGAGAATTGGACAATCGAATGCTGCTGGGCAGCTATTGCTCATTTCATAACTGATAGTCCCAAAGGCTCTTGTTCTCAAAAGGCAACTGGACTTCATGAAAAACAAAAGTCCAGTTGCCTTTTGAGAAAAAAACGCCTTTGGAACAGCGATGACCTGGATGACTGGGAATCTCCATAGACATTTATAACGGATAAGTCCACTTTCGTGTGCATGCTCTTCCCCCTGAAGGTGATTTTGAAAACAGATTCACATTTCTCAGACAAGCGAGAGCCGGTAGGGAAAATCTACCGAAGGATTCATCTACCCAGCCTCAGATTCAAAACATTTCAGAAAAGAAAAAAAAAACGGAAGGGGTGGGGAGGGAAAACGGCAGCATCAACTTGGGAAGGTCCAGTCAACAAAAACCCATTATTTCCTTCACACAGTTTGCAACTAGCCCCTTTGGTATGTGACTGAGGGTTCATTAGTATATTCATTATCCTTTCACGATGTATTTCAAATCCTTCCAAAGTCACACGAAATTATGTAGCTCGCATTATGAATTATTCATGGAAAACCTTTTAAGACCTTTCAAGATGTGGGTAAAAAAATAAGGTAAGAGAAGAACGGTGGTCCCTGATGCTGCTTTCCCCCCCCCCCTCAAATCCAGTAATAAAAAAAAGAGGGAATGGTCAAGCTTCTAGGTTTTTTGCCCCAGCTTTAGTATTTTATAATCCTCTAGAAGATAGCTTTTTTCTCATTAGGCACCCACTCCTTTCCCATCTTCTCTCCTCTCCTTGTCCATTGAGAGTTTGCATGTTTTAAATGAAGTGTTGCTACCCACATTTCTGTGGTTTAGCCAGAAACACACACACACACACACACACACACACACACACACACACACACCACACACACAGAGGGGGGGGAGACAGAGAGAGAGGCTATGCAACGGTGGAATTCCTTATTATATTTAAAATATTCCTTAAATACAGTTTAATCTCCCAAGATTCATTTTAGAGCTTTGGAGTTTCGAAAAAAATGCATTTCCCATTTCTGCCCTTTTTTCCCCCTCCTTCATATCAGAAGAAAATTCAGCCTCACAGCATGGCTATCTCTCCTCAAACAGGATATGTAGTTGTGGTTAAATATTCAGTTAATGAGCTTCTACTACTGGGCAATCTGATGAGTGTCATACCAGTTTCCAACTGCATTATATCTCTGCATTTTTCATAGCAGGGAGGTGAGATCGCATCCTTCCAGCGTGTAGAGCTGAAACGATTCGGAGTTTAATGCGATGAGCGGAAATAAAAAGCATCCACAGTTCTGCATGCTATCAAATTACCACTTTTAAAAAAAACAACCTCTCAGTTCCTGCATTATATATTAAAGGAAACCTTTCATTTGAGGGCATTTCAGGGGAAAATTAGATCACTGTTCAAAGACAATTGCTATGTTTTCTGCCTGCATCTCAGCTTGGATTGCCGATTGTCATAGAGAGAGAGAAATTGCAGTTTCCCCCCCCCCCTCCTTAGCTTGACTCTTAAATAAACTCAATCGGTTTTCTGTTATTATGTTGACTTTTTGTGGAACACGGAAATTAAAGCTTATTTATTATTTATATATTCCTGACATTTCTAGGCTGCTCTGCTCCAAAATAGCTGTGAGTGGCATTCTGTGAAAATCAGGATTCCAAAAAAACTAAAGAAAAACAAAACAAAACAAAACACCAGGCAGAAACATCAACAAGCCATAATGGCTAAGTCCATCCCCAGAATCAGGGTTTTGATTCTGGAAACCCCTCTGCTGGTACCGAGGAGAACATAAATACATAAATAAATAAATAAATAAATAAATACAGGTGTTGTATCTGAGTCAATTTTCTAACGAAGCAACATTATTTTCCCCATGTTTGATGTGTATTTGTTTAATTGATTGATTTGATTTATGTTGCTACTTGTATTTCTATACCTACTCTAATGCAAATCCTGGGTTGTATAAACAGAGGCATAGAATCAAGATCACGTGAAGTATTAGTATCACTTTATAAAACAAGGGACGCGGTGGCTCAGTGGGTTAGGACACTGAGCTTGTCGATCAAATGGTCGGCAGTTTGGCGGGTCGAATCCCGAGTGCCGCGTAACAGAGTGAGCGCCTGTTACTCATCCCAGCTTCTGCCAACCTAGCAGTTCGAAAGCACGTAAAAATGCAAGTAGAAAAATAGGGACCACTCCGGTGGGAAGGTAACAGCGTTCCGTGCGCCTTTGGCGTCTAGTCATGCCGGCCACATGACCACAGAGATGTCCTCGGACAAGTGCTGGCTCTTTGGCTTTGAAACGGAGATGAGCACCAGCCCCTAGAGTTGGAAACGACTAGCATGCATGTGCGGGGGGACCTTTACCTTTACCTTTATAAAACCATAGTAAGACCACACCTGGAATCCTGCAGCCAATTTTGGTCACCATATCACAAAAAAAGATGTTGAGAGTTTGGAAAAAATTCAGAGAAGAGCAACTAAGATGATCAAAGGCCTGGAAACTAAAACATATGAAGAACGGCTGCAGGACTTGGGTTTGGCTTGTCTAAAGAAAAGAAGAAACGGGTAACATGATAGCAGTATTCCAGTATCTGAGGGGCTGCCACAAGGTAGAGGGGGTCACATTATTCACCAGAGCACCAGAGAGAAGGACGAGAAACAATGGTTGGAAACTGATCAAAGAGAGAAACAACTTGTAATTGAGGAGAAAGTTCCTGACAATAAGGAAGAAGAAGAAACAATTAGCAAGGACTTAATTAAAGAAAAGGAGAACATCTGAAACACCATAGATTTCCAGGAACCTGGAAGAACTCTGATCGGATGTCACTGAGTCCTGTTTTAGACACCACGATATAAAAAAGATGTTGAGACTCTAGAAGAGTGCAGAGAAGGGCAACGAAGTTGATTAGGAGACTGAAGTCTAAAACATCTGAAGAACAGTTGCAGAAACTGGGTATGTCTAGTTTAATGAAAAGGACTAGGGGTGACATGATAGCAGTGTTCCAATATCTAAGGGGCTGCCGTAAAGAAGAGGAGGGGGTGTCAAGCTATTTTCCAAAGCACCTGAAGGCAGGATAAGAAGCAACAGATGGAAACCAATCTAGGAGACAACTAACCTAGAATTAAAGTTTCCTGGCAATGAGCACAATTAATCAGTGGAACAGCTTTCCTCCAGAAATCGTGGGCACTCCATCACTGGAGATTTTTAAGAGGAGACTGGACATTCACCTGTCTGAGACGGTGTAGGTTCTCCTGCTTGAGCAGGGGGCTGGACTAGAAGACCTCCAAGGTCCCTTCCAGCTCTATTCTATTTTATTCTACTCTAGGTAGTTAACACTGTATAAAAGACAGAATCCATACCCATATCAACATTTTAAAAAATCTGTGAAAGCATCCAAATTAAAAACTCACTCTGTAGTAAATTCAGCTGCGGGCACCCGGCAGCAGTCTATTGCTTAACATCCAAGCCATGTCTTTAAAGATTTTTTAAAAGCCAGCAACATCAGGGCCATTCACATCTTGATGATGAGATGGAGGGAAAGTACAGTAGTCCTCAACTTATAACCATGAGCCCGGAATTACGGTTTTAAGTCACGCCAGTCATTAAGCAGTGACCTTCTTAATGACTGGCGTGACTTAAAACCTGACTGCCCCCCCCCCCAAATTTTTGTGATGGTCATTAAATAAACACCACAGTCACTAAACAAATGCTGTGGTCAGTAAATGAACAAAAAGGTTGTTAAGCGAAACCCATTGTAGCCAAGGGTTTTTTGCCAGAAACTGGAAAGGAATACCGGTTTCCATAAAAATAAATATTGTAAATTAGTATCAGATGACCCCCAGTTGCTATAAATGGCCATAAATGCAGGCCAGTTGCCAAGTACCCAAAATGCAATCATTTGACTAAGTGGAGGGTTATCAGAACTTTGAAACTGGGTCGCAAGTAGCTCGTGGGCTGTGCATTGTAACTTCAAATACTCGCTAAGCGACTGGTTGTGAGTCAAGAAGTACTTGCGTGGTGTTCCAAAGGAAATGCACTGTGACACAAAAGACGTGCTTTGTGGGTCCCACAAGATGGCATTCCTTGATCAACAGGGCTCGTGCATGCTGTTCCTTCTGGATCTAGTAAATTTGAGCTTCATTCTTCAGCCAGTGCATGATGTGCTAATTGAAAGAGAAGTGGGCAGACTTAAAACATTGACTTTGTTTTATTATTTAAGGCTTGCACTGAAAGTTTTGACAATTGTGAATGGTGGCACGGTTGATTACTACACAGGCAAGTAGCTTTTAGAGGGGTGTAATTAGTTCAGTGTTAGTTTTCTCTCCCCAGTGGGTCCCTGCTTTTGGTTGCCTTTACTATTAGTACTATAATTTCAGGTTGCGCCTGTTTGTTTGAAGTCCAGTGACTGCCCACACACATTTGCAAGAATGCAGGCTTAGACATAATATAATAATAATAACAATGAAATGATGGTGTGATTATTCACAGCTGCCTAGTTGTGTAAGTGAGCAATGAAATGCAGACTCAGGGAGCAGAAATGCTAGTCTGGATTTCCACTCTACATATCTTTTTACTGTTGCTTTAATTCAAAAGAGAAAAAAAAAATGTAGAGGAAAAGACGGCCAAACAAATTCTACAATTGTATAAATCCATTTGGAAGAGCATTGCTAAACTGCTTTTTTTTTCTTCCTTCCAGTCAATCGTGTCTGATTCTTGGAGATTGCCTGGACAGTTTTCTTGACAAAGTTTTTCAGAAGTGGTTTGCCATTGCGTCTTTCCTAGGGCTGAAAAAAAGAGGCTGGCCGAAAGGTTACACAGTTGGCTTTGTGTTCAAGATGGGACTAGAATTCCCGGCCTCTCGGTTCCTAGCCTGAATGTCACCAAAGTAGCTCTGCCAACCTTCTTTATTTACCTAAAAGGAAGACTAATTTTCCCACCCGAATCAAATATTTTACTTTTAGAACAAATTATTGTTGTAACTAGAAATAGAGGCGGATCAGATTTTCCATCTCATTTTTTTTGGGGGGGGATGTCCCCTTCAATTCAGGGTTGTCATTGTATTGGATGAATATGGAAATCAGGAAGGGAACATTGTAGGTCAGAGGAAGGCTGGTACGGCATTCCAGGAAATGGACTCAGAAAGGCAATGTGTCCCCTGAATTTTGGGAAGAATGGAAACATCCACGTTGTTTAATATACAACTGCATTTTCAGCTTGAGCCTAAGTTAAATATGGATTCGTGCCAGGGGAAGAAGAGGTGAGCAAGTTTGCTTTGTCTTCTTTAAACAGAATAGTTGGTGTCTTGGCCGGGTCTTGGAGACCCGACTGTATTTACATTTCCAAACGGTGCACTCTTTGTTCACGCAGATTCCTTCCAACTGACTTATGCCACACGCAAAACTGCTTTTCCGGCTTACGCTACTGCAGAATCTGCCCCAGAGACATTAACCACGTGTGGACAAATTGAGCTGGCTGTTCAGAAGGTCCCATAGGAATTCTTGATTGCCAATTACACTGTTTCTCCTTTCTCTCAAATTGCTAAGAAACAGCCACTCTCTTGATTTAAGATTATTTCCATAGCTCGTGGTTTGTAGGCTAAGCAATTGCTTTATTATATTTAGGTGTGCAAAGCACATTTGGCTTGCATGAAATGTGGTTGTTGGTTTTTTTTCCTCAGCTCTGACTCGCAACAATCTCAGTTGGACCTCCATTGATTAGCCTCCCTTGTGTGCTACATTAGCTATGCATCTGATCAGATTGTTCTTTCTGCCTGCTGTTTGGAGAAAGAAGAAGAAAAAGGAACATACAAAGCCAGAAGAGAGAGAGAGAGAGAGAACAGGGGGGTTTCTTGCTTTTTAATATGAAATGGAACAATTCCTTTGTCATGGAAATAAAACCATCCCTAATACCTTCTAGGGCAGGGGTGTCAAACTCGCCGCGTCATGAGATGTGTCGCAACCTATCATGACTTTTTTTTCCTCACTGGAGCTGCGGCAGGCGTGGTTTCTGTGTGACGCATCCGGCCCGTGGGCCGGCAGTTTGACATCCCTGTTCTTGGGTGAGGAAATTAGAAAAGACATGGGCATATTTCACGGTGGTTTGCTTGTTGGCGCCAACAGTTGATGGATATGATTTATCTCCCTTGTTTTGAAAGTGCACCACTCATTGAAGGAGGAGATGGTGAAGGCGCTCTTCAGAATTGTATATACAGTCCTTCTTGTCTTAGGGCAGGGATAGGCAACCTTGGCTCTTTTATGACTCGTGGACTTCAACTCCCAGAATTCCTGAGCCAGTTGAAGTCCACGAGTCATAAAAGAGCCAAGGTTGCCTATCCCTGTCTTAGGGTCTCAGAGCAGAGAGATAACATTGCATTGTTACGCCTTCTTGTGGGATTTTACATGACTTTCACCATCACCTTTGGGTGGTGTTTCAGTTAACTTGACCACCAGGAGGCAGATATGTGATCAGTTTCACACTATTTGGGACTGGGCGTAATGTCATTCTGCACAGATAGTCCTTGAGTCACAAGAATAACTGGGACTGGAATTGCCATTGCTAAGCCATGTGGTTGTAATTGTGATGTCATATGACTGTTTTGCTTTTTTGATGGTAATCCCAGCACTTCTGTTGCCATCGTTAATTGAATTGCATGAGAGCTGTGGTGGCGGAGTGGTTAGAATGCAGTATTATTGCAAGCTAACTCACTGCTTACTGCCAGGAGTTTGATTCTGATTGACTGAGATTGACTCAGCCTTCCACCCTTCCAAGGTCAGTAAAAAATGAGAGCCCAGATTGTTGGGGGCAATAGGCTGACTCTGTAAACCACTTAGAGAGGGCTGTAAAGCATTATGAAGAGGTATATAAGTCTAAGAGCTGTTGCTATTGTTAGCCAGATATCTATGGAGATTCTCAGACATCCAGGTCACAGTTGTCCCAAAGGTGCGTTTTCAAGAGGCAGCTGGAGTGCCTTGTTTTTCTTTGAAGATGTTTCGCTTCTTATGCAAGAAGCTTCTCCAGTTCTGATGGAATGGTGGGGAGTGGAAGGGTTTACATTCCTTGTATATATACTAAATTCATTTGTGCAGCATTAAATGCTCAGCTCTGCAGAGAAGGGTAGATGGGAATGAGTTAACGAAAACAGCCAACAGATTAATAGATTCTCTTTGAAGAAATGATATGCTTTTGAATCCCTGAATTCATTGTGTACTTTGCTTTAAGTGTGTCTGGAGAAACACACCCACGTAGTAAACTCTTTGTAGCATGTTCTTTCAGACTTGTGGTTGTTACAGGCCATTTCATGTCCTTGTTCTCTTCTCAGTATTCCCTTCCTCTCATTTTCACCTCTTTGCAAATGCAAAAAAAAAAGAAGTACATAACTAGGAAACAGCAAGATATATTCATATCCCTTACTGAACTTGTCAAACTGATAATAGGGGTGCTGATACATACAGGAATAGACCTCAAATGGCATCCCCTAGATGTTTCGCATGCCGGGTGTTGATTGCTCTAATTGACTTATTGCCTTGGCTCCTTTGGATAACTCAAGATAATACAAAGTCAAAGGAAGGAAACTCTGCAAGCCAATATGCTTTATTTATTTATATTTCATGTTTCTAGACCACTCTTCTCCCTCATTGTGAGACTCTGAATGAGGTACATTATAATCGACGTATAAAGCAGCGTATAAAATTAACATTAGAGTATTAAAATTGCAAGAACACAAGCGGAGTGGTCAGATGAGGAGACCCAAACTCATCGGTAGCCTCACCCACACATTCAATTTTTCAGCTACTAAGATTGTTGGACGAGCGGGTACAGAAACAGCCAGGGAAATGATTGAAGCCTGGGAAACAGGCCGCTCATCAGTCAACAGGAGTGCTGATTTACCACCAGCCTATCAAGTACTTAGAAGGCGAGACCTGGGCAGCATAAGCAGATGATAGCTAATGACTTAAAAGCCAGCCATGAACACACACGCCCCAAATCAACATCTAAAAAAACATTTACAACAGACCATATAAATACCACACACAGAACAACTAGAGAGAATTTCCCTGAACCCGGACTTCAGCACGAGTCCGAAACCTCAGAAGATAAAAGCTCTGGTCCTGGTGACCGACCCAGATTGGATCCTGCAGTATTAAAATTAGTTTAAGATTAAAATTTTAAAATTACGAGACTATCACATTATAAAATATCAAAAAATAAAAAACCCAAGGTGGCTATTTAAGATTTGTTAATAACGGCGGAGAGAGGGCTCTCATGGTGCCAGCAAGCCCTTGAATTGTATGATCCTTTGTGTCACACACACAAGTGCACCAAGCCAGGTTTTGACCTCTTTATGGAAAGCCAGGAGAATGGGGGGAGGGCCTCCAGGGCAACAGCCAAAAAGGCTCTTCTTCTAGATCCTGCCAGTCAAAATTCTTTTCTTTTGAGAATATCTCTAAAGTTGATTCACAATTAACATTATATATGCTCCAATTCTGAACTCTAATTTAATGAAGAGAAATGAGGAGAAATTTCCTCACAGTTAGAACAATTAATCAGTAGAACGGCTTGCTTTCAGAAGTTGTGGGTGCTCCAGCACTGGCGGTTTTTAAGAAGAGATTAGACAACCATTTGTCTGAAATGGTATAAGGCAGAGGTCCCCAACCTTTTGGGCACCAGGGACCGGTTCCGTGGAGAGAGGTTTTTCCGTGGACCCAGAGGGGACGTGGTTTTGTGTGCTGCCAGTATCCCACGGATGGGGCTTTGCTTGTTTGTGCAGACCGGTTGCTGGCATGCCATGTCCCAGTACTGGTCCACGGACCAGGGGTTGGGGACCCCTGATATAAGGGCTCCTGTGGCAGCAGTGGGCTAGACTCCGAGCTCCCTTCCATTATTCTGTTTAATCTCTTAAACTCCCGATTCCCCCTTTTTAAAAACACCTTCAGATTTCTACAAGTTTTCTTGAAAATCTACGTTATTAACACACTGGCCTTTCCTGTATATTTTTAAATGTGCAGTGATGGTTACATGCATTGGGGGGCGGGGGGGTTGAGAGCTGGTGGCAGGACCGCAAGAGACCAAAACTAATTTAAAAACTGTGTTGTAGTACATTTCCTTTCTCTGCGTGCACACACTCTTTCTCTCTCTCTCTCTCTCTCTCTCTCTCACACACACACACACACACACACACACACACATACACGCTGGTCAACCAATTGCCAGGAATAAAAAAAAGTGTAATTATAATGTTTACAGCAATTCTCCGAGATGTATTTTTCATGGAAGCCCCAGTCTCTCAGATGAAGCCTGTTTATCCCTTTGTGTATATACTATATTGAGCTTTGTTTCTTTTGCCTAATGAGCTAGTTAATTTTTACTCTTTCTGTTTGACAACTTGTATAATTCATTGAAGCTCCCGGCTTTTTTGCCAGCATGGTGGTATGACAGAAGCTTGGGTCTGCGTTAAGATTACCCAACCACCCTTTGCTTGGCTGAGGTCAGAAGTCAGTGAGGACAATAGGTAACTAGCGATGAGTAATAATAATACAGAAAGAGCTTTGGGGTTACTTTGATTCAAACTAAACTTTGAACTTTAGAGTTGCTTTAGAAGCCAAGCTTCAAACTAAGCTTGGTTTATAAGCTTTGATAGGCATGAAGGACCTTGATTAAAAGTAAGCCTGGCTTGTAGGCTTTGATAGGCACAGCAGAACCTCATTCTGTTGTTCAATAAGCTTTGTGGGTTTTTTTTCCATTGTGTTGCTGACACTGTTTTGTTTCACTTATTTCAAATATTTATATAGCCACTCATCTTATATTGAACTCCAGGCAGATATGTGGATATCTTTAATAAATTATAATTACCGGTATTTAAATTTATTATTTAAATTAACAAGCTTTTGTATCTGGTTTCCTTTCTTTCAAGTATTGATTAGAGTAAATACATGGTGGAGGTCAGCTTTCCTGCTCTTAGGCATTGCCCGGTTTTGTTGTTAACTGCTTTGCTTGCTTTTTTTTTATGTTACTGGCCATGCAATACTTTGTTTTGTCATGTTTCTTTTCTGTCCTTCATTTTTCTTGTAGGCCACTTTCATCTCTATGGTTTTTTGTAACCTACTTAGTGAAAAGGTAAAGGTAAAGGTTCCCCCGCACATGCGTGCTAGTCGTTTTCGACTTTAGGGGCCAGTGCTCATCTCCATTTCAAAGCCGAAGAGCCAGCGCTTGTCCGAGGACGTCTCCGTGGTCATGTGGCCGGCATGACTAGACGCCAAAGGCGCATGGAACACGGTTACCTTCCCACAGTAGTGGTCCCTATTTTTCTACTTGCATTTTTACGTGCTTTCGAACTGCTAGGTTGGCAGAAGCTGGGACGAGTAACAGGCGCTCACTCTGTTATGCGGCACTCGGGATTCGACCCTCCAAACTGCCGACCTTCTGATCGACAAGCTCAGCGTCCTAACCCACTGAGCCACTGCGTCCCTTCTACATAGTGTACAAGCACTAAATTCAGAATCTCAATATATTTTATTAAAACAGAAACTTCACATGTGCAGTGGTATATGAACAGAAAACCTAGATAAAGGTGGATGATAAAAGAAGGGAATTCTTGATTGGAATCCCAAAGGTGCTTTTTCAAAAGGCAACTGGACTTCCTTTGTTTTTCCCTGAAGACATTTCGCTTCCTATCCAAGAAGCTTCTTCAGTTCCGACAGAACGGTGGAGAACGTTATATTCCTTGCAATCATCTGGTCCTTAGCTCTCTCTCTGAGAATCATTGAGGCCCCTTGGAGGTTATCTGTGCCCTCAGGGTCACCTGAATAGTGCAAATGGGCGTGGAAACTTCTTGGACCTGCTGAAAGGACTGCGTTGTAAACAGGAGATCACAGGCTGACTAAAGTCTTTAAAAAAAGTTGGCCCAATTGTAGTTTCTGATAGAAGAGGAAAAACAAAATTAGTAACAGAGCGTATCATCTTGTACTTCACATGTGTGCCTGTGCGAGAGAAAGTGCATCCAGATTTTAAAGCCAGGTTAATCTCAATAGCCTGGATTCTAGGTTAGCTTCCTCCAACCTGACATCTCTCTCGTGCTGCACCATCTCGGCAGAGAGGTCTAATGCCACTGATTTGAAAGCCATTAGTTTGGCAAAGGCTGTTAAAGGTTGTTCTATGACAGGGGTAGGCAACCTTGGCTCTTTTACGACTCGTGGACTTCAACTCCCAGAATTCCTGAGCCAGCCCTGCTGAGGAGAAATGGAGAGGTTTCCATACTGAGCCATGCTGGCTGAGGAATTCTGGGAGTTGAAGTCCACGAGTCATAAAAGGTTGCCTACCCCTGTTCTAGGAGAAAAACTGTCAAAAACTAGATGCGATGGTGGTATATTGTTTAACATAACTTTTTTCTTTAATAAATAAATAAATAGTAGATCAAAATTGGTAGGATATTGAAAGTGCAAGGCATCCCCAGAATTTGAATGAATGAATGAATGAAGTATAGGATGGTAGCGGTGAGAGTAAGAACTCCAACCTACCAATATAATACTGTATTGTAAGGCTGCTTTGAAGAGTAAAGCAAAAATAAGAAAGTTAAAGTCTCCAGGGTCGTAGCCCCAAAGATGTTATCTAGGTAGGGAATGAGGCCACCTATTCTGTCCCAGTCTACGTGAGTCCTTGTCATGCTCACAAGGAGAAACCCCTCTTCCAAAAAACAGGCAGGAACCGCAAGAAAAAACCAACCCCTTTTATTCTCACAGACCTGAGTCAGTGTCCAAGGCAAACAAACACAGTCCACAGAAACTCGATCCTCAACATGAACGGTTGCCTTTGGCAACCAGCACCTCCCACACCTTCCCTTTTATAATTCAGCCAAAGCATGGCTTCTTAATGCCTTCTCCTTTGCCTTTGGAGCCACCCCATTGCATTCCTCTGTCCCACTCGCTTCTCTTGCCTGTGCTTTCATGCATCCTGGATTTGTCCCAAATGTTCTTCATCACTGTCCAACTCAGGCTCCCAGCACAGCTGTGTCTCAGCCTGAGCACGAGTAGAGGGGCCAGGCTCCTCGTCCGACTGTAAGTCTTGGAGCTTCTCTGAGCCTTCCTCTGACTTTAATGTCACTCCAGGCCCCTCCTCCTCATCTGATTCTTCAGACTCAGCTGCCAGATCCACTGGCTGGGGAGGATCACCACACCATCCAAATGAAACACTCCATTCAGAGAACTTCATCAGCCTTTCACTCCACTCCTCAAGTGATGCTTATTCCCTACCATTGTAAGATTAAAATCCTTTGGGATGAAGGAAGGCTTCGGATCAGATGCACATATCTGCAGTAAGTAAAAGGTTCACCAATACTAATCTTTCTTCACAGTCTCTCTGTTCCAGCCTCTTAATGAATGCTGTTCATTCTGGTCTTGAATAAACAGAACCAACAAATACAGTACTTGCGTTCAGAAGACAATGCTGGAATTGGAAGGGAACATTGTGTTTTACAAAAACAGGCACAGCAGTTTTGTTGGACCTTTTTTTTGGGGAAATATCAAGCTGGAAACACTGCATGCAACGAGGAAAGAAAGAACACTTGAACCATTTTACCAGAAAACTGTCATGAAACATGAAATAGAATTATTAAAATCAGTTGGCAGCATCGGGATGGAAATAGCTGAGTACATAAAGTGGTGTTTTTAGTATAAAAGTAGTCCTCGATTTACAGCCACAGTTAAGCCCCAAATTCCCATTGCTTGGCAAGGCAAGTTGTTAAGTGAGCTTTGTCCCATTGTTATGACCTTTCTGGCCACAGTTGTTAAGTGAATCGCTGCAGTTGTTAAATTAGTAATATGGTAGTTAAGTGGATCTGGTTTCCCCATTGAGTTTGCTTGTCAGAAGGTCGCAAAAGGGGATCATATAACTCCGGGTCACTGCAATCATCATAAATATGAGTCAGTTGCTAAGTGTCCGAATTTTGATCACATGACCATGGGGATGCTGCAATGGTCGTAAGTGTGGAAAACGGTCATAAGTCACTTTTTCCGGTGCCATTGTAACTTCAAATGGACACTAAACAAATGGTTGTAAATCGAGGATTAGCTCTATACCGACTCATTCTTTAGAATATAAAGGCAATACTTGAAACAACGGTCAGTAAACAAATGGTTGTAAGTTGAGATTACCCTGTAATTGGAATTCTCGATGATACAGCCACCTAGACATTAATAAACACTACTATTAAAAAGGGATAGGAAATAAAAGGTCGTTGAATATATCCTGCCACATGATGGAAGCCCCAACTTTTTTTAATGTGCGTTACACAAACATAAAAAAGGGGCAGACCTGCCTTTCTGTCACAAAACCCGCCATCTTGATTTTTTTTAACTTCCTCAGAAGCTTTTTCTTAGCCTTAACCACCTTCGTTTTCATCTTTTTTTACCCATTTATTATTTTTGACTCCTAAAATGTATCTGCACTGTGAACTTCATAGTTTTTCTGACCTCGTTAACATTTTTTCCTTGGTTTCCCAGCGATCCATTTTCAATCTTAATTTCTGTTGGCATTTGTTATCCAAATTGGCTATTTCAGGATTTTTTTTAAAAAAAAGATGGCACTGTTAGCTTAAAAAATAACGTATTATGGACAGTGGTATGTTTTTTATGAGTTGCATTTGGAGAAATTGGAATGAAGTTGAGAAAACAGTTGGCCCAACAAATTTGTTGTTGGCTGAATAAAGCAGTAGTTTGAATCTGGATCAATTTTTCATAATTCGTTTTGTGACACCAACTTGTATCTCGGTAGCTTATTACCAATGGATCTGTCACTTTGGTCTGCCATCTGAGTATTTTGCTATTTGCCCATTGCTGGCTTGCATTATCAATACAATTACTAATTCGAAAAGAGGAGATGAATAAAATAAAGCAGGGACAGCTTTGTAAATCGGGCTCTAGAAATTTGGGGAAATATAATGAAAAATGTTAACAAAATGTTGAGCGGCCTGCTAATGTTTCACATTCGTTATTGCAGGTGTCCAAAAAATACTTTTTCTTTTGGTTCTAGAATAGAAAGTCTAACGTTTTCAGCTTTTTTTGAGGAGGGCAAGGATAGATGTGGTAATGATACGATTTTAAGGAGCAAATGGATTCAATATACCAGGGATCTGCAAATCTGACAACTTTAAGACTTATTTATTTTATTTTTATTTTAATTCCATTTATATCCCGCCCTTCTCTGAAGACTCAGGGCGGCTTACAAACTTAGCAGTAGCCTTCATTCTATGTATATGCCTGCTTATTAGGGCTTTCACACACACCTCCAAGCAGCATTATTACAAAGTCAGCTTAATTGCCCCCAACAATCTGGGTCCTCATTTTACCTACCTCGGAAGGATGGAAGGCTGAGTCAACCTTGAGCCTGGTGGGATGCGAACCTGCACTAATTGCAGGCAGCTGGTGTTACTTAAGGAGGCATTAGCCCACTGCTCCACCAAGGCTCTATTTATTATGGACTTGACAACTTGACAACTTGACAACTGCCAGAATTCCCCCAGCTGGCTGGCTAGGCAATTCTGGGAGTTGAAGTCCACAAGTCTTAAAGTTGCCAGGTTTGCAGGCCTCTGCATTATACCGTAGCTTGTTTCTTGAGTCTTGTCTAAAAGGGAGAATATATATGGAACATCTCCAACAAATCATCAACTTGGATAGTTGATGGAGTATATTTCAAGTCAATTCAGAAAATCAAGTCCATTTCAGAAAATCAAGTCCAAATGATTTGGGGTGGGGGAAGAGCATGCGAGCCTCTCATCCGAATTGCCAAATTGATTCGGAGGCATCCAGTTCAATCTGAAAACTGAGTCTGTCTTTCTGATTCCAACTGAAGCTTCACACAGTTTTATTTTGTAACTCTCCTTGCCACCTCTCCTCCATCCGCAGTGATTTCTTTCAGGTTTTACACAGATGACTGAGTGATTCAGCCAAGTTGTATAAAAAGTCGGTGACTAGAAAGGAAGTTGGCACCGACTGGGCCAAATGACAGGCCCTGACTTAGACTTTTAGTTGCCAACCCTTTAAATAGAAAATTTCCCTTTTTGGTATTTGGATGGACTCATTGAGAACATTCAGTGCAATATTCTGCACCACCTGCCTTCTTCTCATCTCAAATATTCCAAAATGGTACTCTATT
Source organism: Vipera berus (assembly GCF_964194415.1). Classification (NCBI taxonomy): domain Eukaryota; kingdom Metazoa; phylum Chordata; class Lepidosauria; order Squamata; family Viperidae; genus Vipera; species Vipera berus. Next base: position 12,191,242 of record NC_138206.1, read on the forward strand.
AAGAAACTTTTTTTTTTTTAAAAAAAGGCCTAGATTTGTCAGATGTGACATTTTCGATGAAGGAACAGAACAGGATTTTTTTAAAAAAGAACAATTTTCAACCATTTGGGGGGAATTCCTTTAGAGTGTCTACTTTAAACATGCATAAACACGAATGCTAATTTGAACTGGGTTTTTTTTTCTCTTTGTGTCTTCAGGATCAAAGATGAAAAAAGTTTCTTTCTTGTGCGGTTGTAAATACAGGAAGAAAATGCAACCCAAAGAAATGAAAAATCAGCCCTGAGCTACAAATATTCTCTTTTATTTGGCTTATTTGTTTCATGGGCTTCTTTATCTGGTTTTAGGACTAGTGTGGAGGAACAGATCCTGTTTTAGACCCTACGTATGGAAAAATGTTAAAAATTCAAAAGGGTTCGCAAACTTTTAAGCACCTTGCATTGCTCATATTGGCATACCATTAACACTTGTGATCCTTTGTAAGCAACTTTCAGTTTGGCCTAGAGCTTTTCCTCTGTAATTTTTGAGTTGTTATCTGCATTGCAGAGGAGGTAATAAACTTCTATTATTGTATGTCCATTTATGCTGGGATAGATTCTATTTTCAAACCCTAGACCAGTGATGACGAATCTTTTAGAAACCGGGTGCCCAAAAACTGTCCCCCCACCTGCCTGTGGAGCCACCGACCGCATCCACGGCCCACCGCAGATCACCAGTGTGGCCCAGCAGCGCCATGGCAGCCACGCCCTCTGCCCGCGCCCCACAGCATCAACTGTGTGATGGGTACGAGGGAGAAGTCTTGTTCCCGCTGCTCGGCTGCCATGTTCTTGGCTGTGCTCCACATGGGCTGCGCCCGGGGGTGACTCTCCTCCAGGGGGGGCTGCTGGTGAGGAGGGGGCCATGGGGGGAGGCGGGTCTGAGGCAATGGCGTGCGTGCCCACAGAGAGGGCTCTGAGTGCCGCCTCTGGCACCCGTGCCATAGGTTTGCCACCACTGCCCTAGACCATCTTGTTAGGCAGAGGTCCCCAGCGTTTTGAGCACCAGGGACCAGTTCCATAGAAAGAGGTTTTTCTGTGGACCGGAGGGGGCGTGGTTTCATGTACTGCCTGCATCCCCTGGATGGGGCTTTGCTTTTTTGCATGGACCAGCTTCTGGCATGCCGTGGCCTGGCGCCACGGACTGAGGGTTGGGGACCCCTACTGTTGGGTGAGCTGGCCTATTCAGTTTTTCCAAGATCGCTTTGAAAGAAGGAATGTCATTTACCTCTTTGTTTCTGTGGGAGTCACTGTTCTGAGCTTACCACTCAAGAAAGAATGAACATCCAAAGCAGAAGCTGAGAGCCTGTTTTTATGGGTGACCGGTCATTTATCCATGAGCTTTTCTTGCATGCTTTTGGCCAAAAGAGCCAACACAGTCCTTGGCTACATCAATAGAGGGATGGACTCAAGATCACACGAAGTGTCAATACCGCTTTATAATGCCTTGGTAAGGCCACACTTGGCATATTGCATCCATGATGTAAAAAAGATGTTAAGGCTCTAGAAAGAGTGCAGAGAAGAGCAACAAAGATGATTAGGGCACTGGAGGCTAAAACATATTTTAAAAAACGCTTGCTGGAATTGGGATATCTAGTAGTTTAATGAAAAAAAGGACTAGGGGTGACATGATAGCAGTGTACCAATACCTGAGGGGCTGCCACAAAGACGAGGGAGTCAACCTATTTTACAAAGCATCTGGAGGCAGGACAAGAAGCAATGGATGGAAACCTAATCAGGGGGCGAACCAATGTAGAACTAAGGAGAAACTTCCTGACAGTTAGAACAATTAATCAGTGGGACATCTTGTCTCCAAAAGGTGTGAGGGCTTCAACACTGGAAACCTTTAAGAAGAGATTGGAAAGCCATTTGTCTGGATTGGTATAGGGTTTCCTGCCAGAGCAGGGGGTTGGACTAGAAGACCTCCAAGGTCCCTTCCAACTTTGTTATTCTGGGCTGTCTTCAGTGCTTTTTTTTTTAAAGTAGGACAACTTTTAGTTGCTCAGGACACTTAAATCCAGCCAACAAAAGCAATTGACAGCTGCTCCTTTCAGAAGAATAGGAAGATTTCAACCAGGAATAGTAGAAACTCACCCAGGAATCTAACCCTTCCTCCCTCACACCCCCTTAATCTAATTCCCAGTTCAGAAGCAGAGGTCTAGATTGTTTTGTGGATAAAAGTTGTCCTTTCTGACTACAAAGACAGGAAGCCTCATTTCTCTTTTTGTGTAAATTAAAGTTCTAAATTCCACAGATGGTTTGGGGCAAATGGGCTGGTGGAATTTTTCTTTAATCTCTTGGTTTATTATTACTGTGAGGTCAGAAAAAGGAGCTACTGTAGAAGTATCGGTATCGGAGAAGGAAGATGTTTTAAAAGCTACATTTTTTTAAAAAAAAAAGGATAGGGAAGCTGGAATTCATTTGTTTTTATTTGACATGAAAGTGTTTTTGATAGGAACGATTTGTTTGCATTTCCAGTGTGACCGCTTTTAAAAAATATTTTCATTCCCACATTTTCACATGTGATTTGCCGAATGCAGAGCAAGATAGCGTTTGTCATTAGGGGAGCTGGATTGAAATCCTGCCTCTCTGCGATGAATGATTGCTTGGTGTCTTTGGGTGAGCTCATCGTTTTGTGGAGGAATGTTCCAGCAAAGTCAGACAGTTTTGCAAACCTGTTGGTTTAAAAGGGAAGCGATTTTAAGCATCTTTTGAAACAGTGTATCCTAAATATAGGGACCCGGTGGCTCAGTGGGTTAGGACGCTGAGCTTGTCGATCAGAAGGTCGGCAGTTTGGCGGGTCGAATCCCGAGTGCCGCGTAACAGAGTGAGCGCCTGTTACTCGTCCCAGCTTCTGCCAACCTAGCAGTTCGAAAGCACGTAAAAATGCAAGTAGAAAAATAGGGACCACTACGGTGGGAAGGTAACAGCGTTCCGTGCACCTTTGGCGTCCAGTCATGCCGGCCACATGACCACGGAGACGTCTTCGGACAAGCGCTGGCTCTACGGCTTTGAAAGGGAGATGAGCACTGGCCCCTAGAGTCGGAAACGACTAGCACGCATGTGCGGGGGAACCTTTACCTTTACCTTTTTTTCCTAAATATTCCCAAATTTCCAGTTCTGCCTACACGAGGCCAAGCCTTAAGAACACATGCATATAAAATCAGAACTGAGAAGACCAAAAGCAAATATTAACTTCTGCAAAGAAGCTGAAGAAACAGCAGATCACCTGGTTAGCTACTATAAGAAGATTGCACAGACTGACTACCAAGGACGGCAAAGCAAAGTAGAAACAAATGGTGCATTGGGAGATCTGCATGAAATACCACTTGCCTTCAAACAAGAACTCATGGGACCATAAAAATAGAGAGATCAATGAAAATGGAAGAAGTGCTCTGGGACTTGAGAATTTAGACAGACAGGCATCTGCTACATATCACCCCAGACTTAACAACTATTGATAAGAAGGATAACAAAGTCTGGAAAATGGACATGGCAATAACTGGAGACAACAGAGTAGAAAAGAAAGAACAGGACAAAATAACAAACTACAAAGACCTGCAAATAGAAATATAACAACCGTGGCAAAAGAAAGCAGAGAAAAATATCAATAATGAAGAGAAGGATGAGGGGGGACATGATAGCAGTGTTCCAATCTCTCAGGGGCTGCCCCAAAGAAGAGGGAGTCAAGCTATTCTCCAAAGCACCTGAAGGCAGGACAAGAAGCAACGGATGGAAACTAGTCAAGGAGAGAAGCAACCTAGAACTAAGGAGGAATTTCCTGGCAGTTAGAACAATTAATCGGTGGAACGGCTTGTCTCCAGAAGTTGTGGGTGCTCCAACACTGGAAGTTTTTAAGAAGAGACTGGACAGCCATTTGTCTGAAATGGTATAGGGTTTCCTGCCTGAGCAGGGGGTTGGACTAGATGACCTCCAAGATCCCTTCCAGCTGTATTATTGTTGTTGTTGTTGTTGTTAAGATGCCTTGGGTTCAACCCTGAAACATCTGGAGCACCACTTGAACACAATCGGCAATGACAAAATCCCCATCAGTCAGTTGCAAAAAACAGTTTTACTTGGAATAGCCTACATCATGCGACAATACGGTTAGTACTATTAAACAACATCTACCTTTGCCAGATCATTGGGAAGGTCTCAATAGGTACATATAAATGTCATATCCAGTCTGAATATTTAGCTTATTGTGCAACAAACAGTAATAATGTCAATTACAAATAAATATATGCCTCCATTCACCCTGGAGAAAATCTTATCTATATGTTAAGAATTGACATTGACCTGATGGAACATAATCAATATTTTTCTTTTTGTAGGGGGAAATAACCCAATTTGGATAATAAATGTGCTGTGCTAAGGATGGAAAATAATTACTGGAAGTGGCAAAATTGCCCAGAACAATACTAAAAAACTAAACTAGAACTAAGAAAATATTACACTAGCATTTATGTAAAAAATACAGTTTCACACTTACTAAGTGAATTGCAGTAAGTAATAAATAAATTACATGTTTGTGGAAAAATGCAATCAGAGATAAAGTATTTGAAATGAGTGAGCCAAACTTTTATGGGATTTTAAAATTTAAATTGGGTGCAGGGACTTAAAAAGAAATAGGATAGCCTAAATCTGATATGACAGGTCTTAAACCTTAAACAGCAGTACTGTTCTGTTCTTCCTATATACAGTAATTAGATCTATCTTTACAATTTCCAAGATTGAAGGAAAGCTGGAATCATGAAAATGGAAAACTAACCAATATCAACTATGATATTCACTGGACCTAGAATGAGGATGAGGAGGAGAGGGAGAAGAAAGTAACTACACATTTACAAAACTGGCATACGGGGGTGTTAAAACTGCAGAAGCGAGCTTCCACCCTCTGCCACTTCTTTCTAACGGAAAAGCAGAATATAGATTTTAATAATCCATAAATAATTGTGTCTGGTTCACTCTTGAGATGACCCAAATGCCTAAACATACAAATGTATCTATGGGTAGATACAGATAGTCCTCAACGTACGAGCACAACTGAGCCCAAAATTTATGTTGTTAAGTAATTTTATGACCTTTCTTACCACAGTTGTTAAGTGTACCATTGCAGTTCTTACACAGTTGTTAAGTGAAACTGGCTTCCCCATTAACTTTGCTTGTCAGAAGGTCACAAAAGGGGATCACATGAACCCAGGACACTGCAACTGTCACATATATGAATCAGTTGACAAGCATCCAAATTTTGATCATGGGGATTCTGCAATGGTCATAAATATGAAAAAATGGACATAAGTCACTCTTTCCAGTGCCGCTATAACTTTGAATGGTCACTAAACGAACGAACGAACTGCTATAAGCTGAGGACTACCTATGCTTCTGTTGGAATTCCCTCCACCCGTTTCCTTCCTCCCTTTAAATAAAACAAAACAAGACCTATTCATTCAATTTCATCCCATTAATTAACTAATGGCAATCTGGCAAGTTGTCCACTTCTGTCTACAGCTTTGTTTCCAAGACGTTTCTTAGCCCTCCACAACCTCTGTCAGCCTTCTTAGATGCTGAGGTGGTAGGTGAGGTAAATGAGTGTCTCATGGCTGCCATGACCAACCTGGACAGCCGTGATTTCAAAACTGTATCACCTGTCACTGGTCCAAAAAAGTGGCCTAGCCATGGCCTATACTAGGGGTCTTCAAACTTGGCCCTTTTATGACTTGTGGACTTCAACTCCCAGAATTCCTGGGAGCTGAAGTCCACAAGTCATAAAAGGGCCAGGTTTGAAGGCCCCTGGCCTATAGGTTTCAGTGAAAATAAGACAAACATATGGCATGCAAGAGGGATTTTCAGAGTGAGGAATAATGCCAAAAGTCATATTTCACCAGGATCAACACTTTGAGGCCCTGATATTTTAATAAAGCACTCCCACCACAAGTAGTCGGCAGTGTAATTGATTGATGGCACTCAAGGGAGGTGATTGCTTTTTTCAGGTCAGCCCTTTACAGCTTGATGTCTTTTTTTTTAATGAAATGAACAAAGCAAGGACCAAACTTTCCTCATTTTTGTGAATTTTGTATATAAACGGGATCCAGGCGAAACCCTGGCAGCACTCACTGAAAAAGATATGCAAAAATTCAGACAATTTGAAAAGGGCCAAATGCTACTACAGTTAGCCCTCGACTTACAACAGTTTTTTTAATGACCATTTGAAGTTACAACGACACTGAAAAAAGTGTCTTACGAGCGTTTTTTCACGCTTGTGACCATTACCGCATCCTAATGGTCACGTGATCAAAATCAAAATTCAGACACTGGGCAACTGACTCATATTTATGACGGTTGCAGTGTCCCAGGGCTTGTGATCACCTTTTGCAAACTTCTGACAAGCAAAGTCAATGGGGGAAACAGATTCACTTAAGAACCATGTGACCAACTTAACAATGGCAGTGATTTGCTTAACTGGTGAGAAAATGGAGCAGAACTTACTTAACAATTGTCTTGGTTAGCAACAGAAACTTTTGGCACAATTGTGATAGTAAGTCAAGGACTACCTGTACTATTTCTTTCTCCTCCTCCTTCTCCATCATCATTTTTTAAATAACAACTTCTTTGGGATAATATCGGTGCCAACTTTATAGAAGAGCCACTTCTGAGGAAAGTCTTGGATTGCTGTGAAAACTTAGATATAATATTTGCTCTAAAAAAAAAGCCAAGAGCTTTAAGGCTTCAAACTTAAATACGGTAAAATAAAGAAATAAATAAATCTCAAAATGTAACTGCAAATTTATATTTTATTAAAATATTTCAATCAAACTCAAAGAAGAATTTTGCTGTTCAAGATGGAAAGCAAGGCGAATGCAAGATGACTTTGCATCAATTTATTCCTCTTTTGTACCTCAGACAAATAATAAATATAGGCAAAATGGCTGGCTACACTGCTCTGAAGCCCATCCCAACATGTCTCTCTTGGTCCACAGTGATCTATGTCTACACAAAAGGGACATATAAAAAGACACTTTTCAGTCTTACATAACTCAAGGTAAAGATAAAGGTTTCCCTTGTCCATTTCTTAGCTGAGGGAAGCCAGTGTTTTCCAAAGATGCTTCTATGGTCAGGTGGCCAGCATGACTTGGCAGGGGATGTATAGTATGGCAACTTACCCGTCTCCATTTTGGCACAACTTTGTTCCTTTCCTGTTCTGCTCACTTCCTAGTCGTAATCCTGGCCATATCCTAGCCAGTTTGATCTAGTGGTAAAGGCATTAGACTGTAAAATAGGAATCTGTGAGTTCTACTCCCAACTTAGTCATGAAAGACGGCTGGATGACTTTGGGCCTGTCACCAGGAGACTGTGAATTCTAGTCCTTCCTTAGACGTGAAAGTCACCTGGGTGACTTTGGGGTAGTCACTTTCTCTCAATCCAGCCCGCCTCGTAGTATTGTTGTTGTGGGGAAGATTGGAGGACGAAGGAATATTAGATACGGTATGTTTGCCACCTTGAATTGTTTACAAAAATAATAAAGGCGAGATATAACAACAAATAAGTAAATAAGTAAGTACAATTATCTGATGTTAATGCTTAGCACCCCACATACTGTACATAAGCCTCCCCAACCTGACCTTTTTGGTCTTCCAAAGGTGCATTGTCAGCATTATATAGGCAGTTGTTGTTGTGATTCCATGCCAGCCTGATATACCAGCAGCTGAGTCTGGGGAATCAGAGGAGGAGGGGCCTGGGGAGCCATCAGAGTCGGAGGAAGGCTCTGATGAGTTACCAGACTTACAAAGTGAGGAAGAACCTGGCCTCTCCACTCGTGGTCAAGCTGAAAGCCATCTGTGCTAGGAGGCTGAGTCAGACTCGGAGGAAGCACAGCTGGAAGACCTCAGCGACACAGACACAGAAATGTAGACAGGTCACATGAGTAAATCAGAGGGAGGCAATGGGGAGACTCCAGGGGAGAAGGAGAAAGCAGTGAGAAGCCACGCCTTGGGGGCTGCATAACAAAAAGGTCTGGTTGCTGGAGGCAACCGTTTGCAAAGAACTTCTTTACCAGTGAGTTATTTCCTGTTTTGGCTTATGCTCCATTTTGTTTGTGGACAAGGTCTGTAACTCAAATAAAAAGGGTTTATTTTTCCAGTCTACTGTTAAAAGAGGGGTTGCCTTGTGAAGTAACAAGGACGTACGTAGGCTGGGACAGAACAGTTGTTGACTTACAACTAATGGTTTAGCATGCACACATATACACACACAGTCACACATCATGGACACATGATCACACGTTGGGAGCTTGGCAACCGGCTCACCCTTACGGCCACTTGTAGTGTCCTGCAGTCATATGACAATGATTTTTTACCAGGATTTTTTTTGCCAGTTTCCGGCATTTGCTTCTATTTTCCGGCAAAAAAATGCCCATTGCATAAAACGGATTTGCTTAATGACTGTGGTGGTCACTTTATGACCACAGCGTTTGCTTAATGACAGCTTCAAAAATGGCATAAAATCAGATTAGCCATGTGACCGATTTGCCATACGGCCATCACAAGTTACTATTGTGATGGGCAGGCTCCATTACAGTCATAACTCAAGGACTACCTGTATAATTATTATTATATGCACACACTGTTACTTTGACTTGAGTGCTAAAAATTGTTATTTGTGGAAGCATGTAAGAAATGTAGTAAGTTCTGAATAAAACTTCATAGGTTTGTGTCATTTGAGCACAGCAGTAATCCAGTGAAATGGAAGTCCGATACGAATCCAGCATGCTTATATGGTTAACAGAACTGTGGAAGAGTGATTGTCTGTGATGATACCCTTATGAATCTAGTTGCCAGCGAATAAATAAATATATATTAATTTCATGTAAATGGCACAATTACCAATTCGTAAGTACCATTTATTAGAAATGTATTTTAAAGCCTCCATTCTAAGTGGAAAAATTTAATATGCAGTAAAGAATTCTGCTAGCTATAAATCAGCAATGTTAATAAGGAATATAGGGATAAATATAGCACAGCCAATAATATCTTCATTCTTTTGTACAAAAAGAATGTAATTGGGAATACATTTCAGTTAAATAGCAGCCAATTTGACATCACTTTTTTTAAGCACAAACATATGCCAGGCATTTAAATTTTTATTTTATCAGGACTTTCATACAATGCCATAACAATAATGAATATTGTTTTTTTTTTTAAAAGAAATTATTCCTAATTAAATACCAGCAAACCTGTCTGCCTTAAGGTTTATGAAATTCAATCACTGTTTTGTAGGTCCTCATCACTTTATATGACTTAATTCCAATACAATGCTAAATCAAACTAAAGGAAAAATCAATTATGGTTTGGCACGATGCCCGGCCCTTCGGACCATAATTATGATTACAGATCTATCTCTAGAAATTATATGTTGTGTGCATCACGAAGACAGCCAAGAAATGTAAGAAGCTGATGGCCAAGAGGTTTGGAAAATTAAATTCAATGTAGAGTTGTCAGTACCAAAATGCTGGACAAATGGGTGACGTGTCCCTGAAAGGGGATTAGAGAGAGTCCTCAACTTACAACCACAATTGGGCCCAAAAGTTCTGTTGCTAAGTGAGACATTTGCTAAGTGAATTCTGCCCTGTTTTACGACCTTTCTTGTCAGAGTTGTTAAGCAAATCACTGAAGTTGTTACGCTAGGGCAGGGCTCTTTTATGACTCGTGGACTTCAACTCCCAGAATTCCTGAGCCAGCCACGCTGAGGGGAAAGGGAGAGTTTTCCAAGCTGAGCCATGCTGACTCAAGAATTCTGGGAGTTGAAGTCCACGAGTCATAAAATTGCCAAGGTTGCCTACCCCTGCACTAGGGATACACTTGTTAGGTGAATCTGGCTTCCCCATTGACTTTATTTGTCCAAAGGTCCCAAAGGGGGATCGCATGACCCCAGGACACGGCAACCATCATAAATGTGAACTAGTTGCCAAGTGTCTGAAATTTTGATCCTGCAATGGTCGTAAGTGTGAAGAATGGTTGTAACTCCCTTTTTCAGTGCCGTTGTAACCTTGGGACGGTCACTAAATGAACTGTTGTAAGTCGAGGGCTACCTATATTGGCCTCAAATGAGGCTGCTGAATGACAGCCTACCAGTACAATAGAGAAGGAGCAATAATAGGTTTGCAGTAGTGGCCAATATCTGTAGCTCTGGAGTAGGATGAGGGCGAAGGTTGGTTCTCTGAGCTTGTGGGTTGGTTTCTGAAATTTTCGCTACCAGGCTGGGTATCATCTTCAGCGGAGTCTGGGGGATGTCTTGTTTCCTTGTTCTTCTGTTTGTAAGGGCTTCAGGTGTGGGTGTGTCAAGTGAGGGTCTTGTGATGAGTCAGGTGCAAGCCGTTCAGTGAGGGTCTTGTGATGGGGAGGTTACCTCCGGTCAGGGTCATTGGGAGGGGAACTGCTGTTGGGAGGGGAGGGGGGGCTTCCGTGGGTTGATTGAGGAATAATAGGTATTGGAGGAGGAGCTACTTTGTCCCAAAGGGACTAGCCTGCCCTACGCACTCCAGTGCAAAGGGCCTACTGCAGACCCCGCCAGTCAAGAAATTTTGGCCAGTGGGTCAAGGAGAAGAGCCTTTTCCGCTGTGGCCCCTGCCCTGTCGATCATTCTGTGGAATCAGAAGTGACAGCTGCTTCCAGACTTCCACAAAGGGTATCAAAAACCCATTTTACCAATTGGTTTGCGGCTCTGAGGTGGTGCTCACTGCTGGAAATGGTTAACAGGATAAGAAGATCCCATCTCCATGCTGTCCGTCTCCTTGGTTCTGACTTTTATGTAGCTGTCAGAATCCATTTATATCACATTCATAAATGTATGTTTAAAACATTATCCCCCCCATGGATTCTGCCATCTCCCGAGGAAGGAGGAGCGCATGTGGATTCAGCCTGCCTTAGGTTATTTCAAAGACCAAGGGAAATCTTTTGAACTGGGGGAACAAAAGGGAGGGTTAGAGAAGAAGGCATCTGGCCTGTGTCTTCATTTAAATCTGTAGAGGAAGAAGGCAATAACCATAAAGATTTGAAGTTCCTTTTTTCCCACGAAAGGGATGACATGAAGTAAAATGATGGGGGCTGACCAAATGGGGTTGAGGGAAGGGGGGTTGAACCGGGAACCCTTTATAAAGTTTCAGTTTGTAAAACAATACTAAGTCCTGTCTTGTATTTCCACAACCAAGCATGTCCTAGTAAAAATTCCCTTTGGATTAGAACTGACTCCAAGAGTTTTTGTTTTCCTAAGATGTGGATTGGGGTGGGTCCTGACAGTAGCATTGTAATTGCTATTTTAATTAGGCAGTTCAGTCTTCACGGTTAAACAGTGGGAAATCCTGAGTTCAAGTCCTGCCTTAGCTCTGAAAGGCAGCTAGGTGACCTTGGGCCAGTCACTCACTCACTCAGCCCAATCTACCTCAGAGGGTGGTTATTGTGGGCAAAGTAGGTGGAAGACGTTATGCTGGCTATGTTCGCTGCCTTGAATTGTTGATAAAAATAATGATGGGGTGTAAATAAATAAAATAACAGTAATCAAACATGAGGGTAAAGGTTCTTGTGGATTGGTTTCCGAACATTTCATTACCAGGCTAGGTAACATCCTCACTGGAGTTTACGGGATGTCGGCATTGGTGTTCTTCTGTTTATACACTAGGGGCTTTGTGTTGTGTTGTTTCTCTTCTGAGGACTGTGAGAAAACAAGGGACCATGCAGCAGGCAGAAGTCACTTAAATATTCTTCTTACCTCCTATTGTCAGAGATTCCCTAGGTATTGAATTGAGTGGCCTGCTCTAATGCTTGGAAAATCCTTTGGAAATGATATGGATTCATTAGGCATCTGTTATGGATTATCATGGATGGAGTTATTATCCAGCGGAGATCATGGGTGAAATTACATTTGGATCAAGATATCATCTGACCACAGTAAAGGGGTAATGCAAATCTTTTCCATATTCAGATCACATAACATCTGTTCAGGGACAAAAAAAACCAAAGTCTAATGTGTCAGGCCAGAGATTGAGACAAGCCCATAGAAGTCATGAAATTTTGGGCTTTATCAGAAACTGGAGGTGGAAGTTCCCCAATATCAAGAATTGGGGGTTCTCCACAGCAGCTTTTATATACAGGAAGTCCACAATTGAGCCCAACATGTCCCACTCCTAAGCCAGATGTTTATTAAGTGAGCTTTGCCCCATTTTACAACCATTCTTGTCACAGTTGTCAAGTGAATCACTGCAGTTGTTAACTTAGTAACACGTTTATTATGTGAATCTGGCTTCCCCATTGACTTTGCTTGTCAGAAGGTCGCAAAAGGTGATCAGGATATTGCAACCGTCGTAAATACGCATCAGTTGCCAAGGGTCTGAATTTTGATCACGTGACCATGGGGATGCTGTCACAATTGTGTGTCACTAGTCACTTTTTCCAGTGCTATTGTAACTTCAAATGGTCACTAAACAAATGGTTGTACATTGAAGACTACATGGACAGTCAGACCTACCCTATTGCAGCTGCCAAAAGAGCCAACACAGTGCTAGGCTGCATTAACAGAGGAATAGAATCAAGATCAAGTGAAGTACTAATACCACTTTACAATGCTTTGGTAAGGCCACACCTGGAATACTGCATCCAGTTTTGGTCACCACGGTGTAAAAAAGATGTTGAGACTCTAGAAAGGGTACATAGAAGAGCAACAAAGGTGATTAGGGGACTGGAGGCTAAAACATATAAGGAACGGTTGCTAGAATTTGACACAACCACACCAGAAGAACACTGACACTAACATCCCCTAAACTCCGCTGGAGATGTTACCTAGCCTGGTAATGAGACGTTCGGAAACCAATCCACAAGCTTGGAGAACGGATTTTCACTCTCAATTTTAGGAATGTTGCATTCGTGATACAGTCTGCTGTGATGGACTTTTGCAATATGTCACAATAGTGCAAAAATGTAGATGTGTGTATTTCAAATCTTGTCATTATGTACTTGCATCTAAGTTTCAGGTCAACTGTGGAAGTTGTGATATTTGTGTCATGGAACAGATAGATGTAGGAAATGACCAACCTGAGCCCGAGGGAGGGGTCAAACGTGTTATCAGTCATGAGTCCCTACAGGCCCACAAGAGATCTAAGTTCAGCCCCCCTTGAATTCCTTTGTTAACTCCCACTAATTCCTCTTGACTGTTAGTAGTTCAGATTCTTGTCGAGAGCTTACCTTGCGATAAATGTTTGTACTCATTTGAACTGCCTGAATCTCCTGATTAGCCCGGGGCTTGGCAATATTCCTGATTTAGTCACCATTCACATTTATGACACCAATGAAAAAAAATAACTCATAAGGGCAGTTACAATATCACTTTGTGACCAGCTCAATTAATGGCCAAGTTGCTGGTACCAGTTTGTGCTCAGTAAACGAGGTCTACCTGCATACGTTCCCCTCCCCTGATGGCCTTGAGTGATAAGTAACCCAAATAATGACTTTGTATTTTGGAGTGAGTTCCTGATTTTCATTTCTATTTGTATTTTTTTGGGTGTGTGTGTGCTGCATAAATGGAAAATAGAATTCCTCTTTCCCTGAATTTGTTTGTTAGTTTCTACTGAAAACAGCTGATGCAATGAAAAAAATGGTGGAATGAGAGTAGATTTGCAAATCAGGATTCATGTGGCATGCCTCTTAAATTAACTTCACAAATTAGAGACCACACAACTCTGATAGGCGTTCGTCAAAACTTTGAAATGTGGCAAAGCTTCTGCCAATATACATGGTTGGACATTAAAAAGTGTTATGGGAAATCAGGAATCATGGTGGGAACCCCTGAATCAATTGCAGGGGGGGGTGTCAGCTGTGCATTTACATGCCGAACTAACTTCATTAAGTTCGATAATTGCTTAATTTGTAACAGGCAATCCTAGTTAGAATTGCTGTTTTCACTCCGAACTTTGGCTGCAAGCCTCTAATTTTTTATTTATTTTTTTACATCGGGGGGAAATTTTGTTGAAACCCTGGAAAGTGTGTAGAGAAGGGCAACAAAGATGATAAAGGTTCTGGAGGCTAAATCATATGATGAATGGTTGAGGGAGCTAGGTATGTTTAGCCAATCAAAGAGAAGGTTTGGAGGAACACGATAACTGTCTTCTGGTACTTGAGGGTCTGTCACAGAAGAAGAGGCAATTGACTTATTCTCCAAAGGGCAGGAGAAGTAATGGGTAGAAGCTTGTTACAGAGAGAACCAAATTTGAATTAAGGAGATTTTTTTTCTGATGGTACGAACAATTAATCAGCGGGATAGCTGGCCTCCCAAAGTTGTGGAAGCTCCATTACTGGAGATTTCCAAAAATAGACCAGACACCCATTTGACCGGCATGATATAAGGTTTCTTGCCTTCAGCAGGGTTGGACTAGAAGACTCCCAGCCCTATGATCTACTGTATGTCCTATGTTACCATATGCAGACCACTTTTCACTTTGATGTAGGGTTTTTCATACTTATGACGGTTGCAGCATCCTCATGGTCACATGATCAGAATTCAGAAGCTTGGCAACTGGCAACAGTTGTGGTGTTCCAGTGTCATGTGATCACCTTTTGCTACCGTCTGACAAGCAGAGTCAATGGGGAAGCCAGATTAACAACTGCAGTGATTCACTTAACAACTTTTTTTTAAATTTTTCAACTTTCTGGCCAATCCAATCCCAAAGTAGAGAGCAGATTTGACTTCCTTTCTGGCAAATCCAGATTAATAGTGAGAAGCACTATGGTTATGTAGATCCTCTGTAGCTTCAAAATGAAAAGGGACTCCAGTCTTAACTCTTAAAAAGAGGACAGTGGAAATCTTTCAGCTACGTATGCTTTTTAGTATAAGAAATCACCGTCTCTCTTTTCATATATTCATTATTCTTCTGTACTGCAGTGTGGTGTGGACATTAAAAATGTCATGTCTGAAAAGGGGCACACATTTTGCCTTCTTTGTAAAGAAATTATCCAAAGCCCTGTAACCAGCGGTGGGATTCAGCGGTTTGCACCACTTCGGCAGAAACGGTAGCTAATTTTTTTTGTTGCCCAAGCCCAGAATGGACTTCCAGAAGTGGCATCCACACAGAGAACCAGTTGTTCACACATTTGAATCCCACGACTGCCTGTAAGACTGTTCATAGAAACGTTCTTTCCAAGCTTTGGATGCCCTTTCAAGAGATTATAGTTGAAGTGTAAATTAGGAAATTCCCTACACTCTGCTCTGCTCAAATACCACTTGGAATTGTAGTGTTCAGTTCTAGGTACCACAATTTTACAAAGACCAAGTTTAAAAGAGAGCTAGCCAAGATGGTGAAGGGATAGGGTTAGGGCTAGGGAAATCAAGTCCTTTCAAGGAGCAGTTAAAAGTTCACTTAACAACCACAGTATTTGCTTAACGACCAGCACAAGACAGGTTGTAAAATCGGGTGTGGCCATATGATAACCTGCTTAAGAACTGGCATGATTTAAAACCATAATTCCTGGCTCAATTATGTTCGTAAGTCAAGGACTACCAGTAATAAAAGACTTAACAGCAACAACTTTTAAAAGAGTTCACTCAAACACAATTTCCCATCACTAGTACTTTGTGTCTTGATTAGGGGCTCTGGGGTTTATTTATTTTTTTAGTTAAGTAACCGGGTCCAGAGTGGGGGGAAAAAGTTTGCAACTCCTAGCGCTACCCTTAACATTGAAGAAAATATTTTATAATTTGTTTTCTCTTGTCAACAGTCCTCTAGAAAGGTAACATTGCTGTTCAGAGAAATGTCTGAGAAATAACAAAAAGCGTATATCAGAGGCATTTGGACTATCAGGGAATTTTCAATGACAATCATATCGAGAGGGAGGGAGGGAGGAAAAGAGGGAGGGAAGAAAGGAAGGAAGGAAGGAAGGAAGGAAGGAAGGAAGGAAGGAAGGAAGGAAGGAAGGAAGGAAGGAAGGAAGGAAGGAAGGAAGGAAGATCTCTATGTCACTGTTACCTTACTAACACAGACCTGAATTCCAAGAATCCATACAATATAGATCCTGAATCTCACTGCTTTCATTAGAGTGACCTGCCTGGATTGCAAAACCTTAGCTACTTGAAAATGTGATGTTTCTATCAGCTGCCTCCCTACTCATTTAAAAGCCATTTGTAATCTGTGGCAGAGTTATTAAAATAACCAGGGCCAACAAATGTGTTTTCAGTTTGCATTAAGCACGGGTTTTCCTATCCTGTAAAGTCAAGTGGAGCAGTGAAGTAACGTGGTCCCCGTAAATAACAATGCGGGAGTATGAATAGCGCTCAAGCGCTCTCGTCTCCTGCAGCTCACATCACTTTGAGAGGGATGATGAGTTGAGAACGTTACTTGTGCTAAGATCAGGAGTCCTCTTGTGGCTATAACATAAACTCCTCGTTTTTCAATATATATATACAGTGTATATATAATCTTATCAAGGAATGAATATATATATATATATATATATATATATATATGGCTACATTTTGTTTGATAGACATGTTTAGTGGGTCTACACCATATTACATCAATGTTTTGTCACAGCGTGAAGTCTGTATGGTCTAGCAATGAACCATCTGAGAGAAAGAAAGAGATAGAGAAACTCAGAAAGCTATCTTCCAAAAAATGAGTCTTACATGAATTTATCAAGAATTTCCAAATTCCTGTCCATCATCCAGGCTAAATGTAGTGCTGTTGCAGCTAGGTTTGTCAACACAGACTGTTGTCATTCTTCAGCATATCTGGAGGCAGAGGAATTGGATGAACGATTTGTTCAAATATCTCCAAGGGAAAAAGAAAACCTCCAATGCTTTCTCAAGGATAACCTCCCTGTCTGAAATGGTCATTAAAGCTCTCCTGAAGATGTTCTTTTGCTGTTAAGTGCTTTGCGTTACACATACTTCATTAAATGTGTTTTTAAAGAAAATACATGGCAGAGGTTTATGCTAATGTTACCATAGGTTTGGAGTTGTTGTTTTTTTTACAATCCTGCATAATTTTGGAACAACCGATGCTCTTATAATTTTGAATCCCCTGTTTCTTTCTTTCTTTCAAGTAACACTGGATGAAGAAAGATGCTGGCACTGCATATTGTCCCCTATTGTTCTGTGTCAATCTTCGATTTTATCCCTGCTTTCAAAACCCCTGAGAATATTTCACTGTGGGCAGCTTGGTTGTTTTTGCAGACTTAATTCCCAAGAGTGAGATTCTTGGTGGATGGAAAATCTGGGTTGACAGGCAGATATAGATAAACAACAAGAAGCTTTTTTTAAAAAAAAAAAAAACAGACGGCCATCCCAAACTCCCCAAACCTGGAAACAATTAGTAGGCACAGGGGCCCAATGCTTTCTCTTTCAAACAGGGGAGGAATTTTAGGTCCTGAGACAAATGAAGCCAAGGATAAGCAATTAAAAATAATATGCTGGCAGATGGCGCTCCCAAAGATATCTGTCAAACTAACTCATAAATGGTTTCTCCTAATAAACTTTTTGTTCCCCCAGAAATGTTTTTTGTGAGGACTGAGGTCCATCTAGGAGTACTTTGCTACAAAATCCGTATTCAACTCTGCAGGTAAAAAGATGGCAGCCATCTTGGTAGTGACTCTGATTTTAGTACCTCAAGATGGTGTTAAACTTTGCTGGAAGTTTGGGTTGTTGTACGTGAAGAAAGGAAAAGGACAAATTGGCCCTGTAAAGAGGTATCGTGTATCGCACCATGGAAGGATAATTTTGAATGGCTATTTGGGAACTGGTTTCAAGTAACTGGGAGTGACCATATTGTCGGAAGCCCGGCCAACTGCAAATAAAGAGACCAAGACTTATAGCAAATGTTGGTGTCATTGCTTATTGTTATGATAGGCACAACAAAGCAGAAATTGGGTACCTACGGTGTTCCAAATCACGATCCTGATTGAAATTGCTGTGCTGGTGCCACAGAACCAAATTCAAATCAGAGTCAATGTGGAAATGGGATAGAACCAATTGAAGATAGCAAAAATAAATAGTAATTGAAAGAAACTGAGATTTTATGATTTCCTAATCATGTGTATCTAAGGCAAGAAGAGGTGAGTGGAATGAAATGTGGTATATGCATAATTCTATATTTATTTATTTTTGTCATATTTATGTAGTGTATATTGGAGGGGGTGACCCTTTGAGAGCTGTATGCAATGAAATTTCATTTTAATGTATGCCGATTAGTGTACATTCAAAGTGACAATAAAGTTACTATTCTATTCTATTAAGAAAATACTGAGTTTTTCACTCAGAACTCCAGTTGATGTTCCTAAAATGTCAAGTGAACGCAGCATTGAAAATAAATGAATATATCTTTATTTTTTGTGGTAAGTAAATATTTTAGAGAGGGGAAAATATGCCCCTCAGGTGTTTGTAGACAAAATTTCCTACACTTTGTCAATAGAAAATGCATTTCCTAAGTTGTGTTAGCTTTCCTTTTATAGTGGGAGATATAGGAATAATTGGCCAACCATTCTGCAGTGATATTATTGGCAGAGAGTTAATTTCCTGAAGTCACCAGAAACGGCTCCTGGTATTATTTTTATTGTTACTATTTTTCATCGAAATGGAAGATCTCAACCCTGCCTGACACAGCATATCTCTACAATGCATGTTTTTATTGGGATAGGGGGTGAGCAAGAAATAAATAAAACAATTTATCTTTAATTTAATTTAATTTTCTTTTTTAATCTTGATGACTGTCTGGGATGAGCCCCTGCAGTTTTCTTGCAAGATTTTCAAAAGTGATTTCATCCTAGGGCTGAAAGTCATCGAGTGGGCCGAGGTCAAATCAAATCAAATATTTATTACAGTCAAAGACCAGCGCAAGAAGGATGGTGTTAAATAGGATAGAAAATACACCAGCGATTGAAAGATGTAAAGCAGAAAATCTATATTTAAAAAACAAACAAACCCAAAAGTCGAAAAAGGAAGGGTAGAATCATTAGATAATTTCGGGGAAGCATAAAAGTTAGTATGTGGCAGACTCAACCCATCGCAGTACAAAAAGCACTCAGCTATGGTGAACCCCATGCTCATTAAGACTAGCCTATGGCACAGGTCAGGATCTGATGGATTTTAAGTGCTGTTGTGCAGAACCTGTTAATATTATACGTTATAGCAGGGTTAGCATCTGAAAGCAGCAGGAAGGTGTAGAAATGTCCTATGCGCGCTGTGTATTTATTTCATAATGGTGAGCTGAGACTAGTACAAATGTCTCTGCACTACAAGCCCTGGAGAAGCACACGGTCTGTTGTTTCCATGGGTCCAGAATTATAGGGATATTGTTTCTCTGAGTAGGGGTCTTCTTCCCGTATCAGCCTTGAGATAGCAGAGGGGAAGGCATGGCTTTGGGAGTTTGATGTGATATATACCATAGTGAATCTTGAGTCATTGGATTCGATTGCTTGAATGAGTCATATCCAGTTGCTTTTCAGGGCTTCGTTTTTCTTGGAAGCCAACCGTTGCTTGTAGTATCTCTTCTGTTGGAGGAGAGTTGTTTGTAGTATCTCTTCTGCTGCCTCCAGAAGTTGTGGGTGCCCCAACGCTGGAGGTTTTTAAGAAGAGATTGGATAACCTCTCGTCTAAAACGGTATAGACTTTCTTCCCTGAGCAGGAGATTGGGTTAGAAGATCTCCAAGATCATCTCCAATTCTGTTATTCTGAGGTCCTTTGCAGCTATTGGTGTAGCATTGGATGCCGGGCCCAAGATCACCCAGTCGGCTCCATGCCTAAGGCAGGATTAGAACTGTATCCCAAAGATGCTTTTTTCATGAGGGAAGTGGACTTCCTTGTTTTTCTTTGTTGTGTCATGCGTAGGAGAGGAGAACAAACCCATCAGGACAAGAATCAGAATCAGTAGTCCCATCTGCATTTAAAAGACAAAGGCCACTCTTTGGAAGACAGTAAAGTCCACATTTTGGACAGAGAGAACCGCTGGTTTGAAAGAGGGGTCAAAGAGGCCATCTATGTCAAAATTCAACAGCCCTCTCTCAACAGAGGGGGAGGGATACGACATCATCTATCTCCAGTATACAACACAGTCCTTTGAGCAGCTCCAAGAAGGCGCCACACCCTTTTGCACTACTCAGGTGACCCTGAGGACACAGATAAACCTCCATGGGGCCTCAACGACTCTCTTAAAAAAATGCAAATGACCAGCTGTCTGCAAGGAGTATAAGTCCTTCCATTCCCCAACATCCAGTCAGAGCTGAAGGAAGCTTCTTGGATGAGAAGCGAAACATCTTTAAAGAAAAACAAGAAAGTCCAGTTGCCTCTTGAAAAAGCACCTTTGGGACAACCGTGACCTGGATGACTGAGAATCTCCATAGAGATTAGAACTGTATGTTTCTTGTTTTCTAGTTTGTAGTGCCTTTAAGCACTACACCAAACTGGCTCTCCTACTTATTTTTAATATTGAAATTTTAATCCATCTTCAGATAAAACAATGATAAAAACCTTCATCGCTGAGTTGGGGAAGTCCCCGGAGTGGAGTTGTGGTTTTTTCAGTGATGTGTGCATGCAAAAATAATATATTTAACACATAGAAGGTTTATATTGTGGTTTGATAGTTCCTCCCAAATTGCAGAATGTAAGCCACCTTAGTTTCCTTTCTAACAACACCAACGATCACAGACCTCAGAACTTTGTATTTATTTTATTTATTTATTTTATTACATTTATATACCGCCCTTTCCCGGAGGACTCAGGGCGGTTTACAGGGTAATTAAAAACCAAAAATACAAAAGTTAAAAAACCAAGTTTAAAAAAGATTAAATTTACCCCTGTATAAGTAAAACCCCAATTAAAATAAATTAATCCTCAGCCTGGGCCAGAGAGCTCGAAGAGCCAGGTCTTCAGGCCCCGGCGGAATGAACGGAGGTCGGGGGCAGTCCTCAGCTCCACTGGCAGCTGGTTCCAGAGGGCAGGCGCCCCCACTGAGAAGGCCCTATCCCTGGGTGTCGCCCGCCGGCAATCTCTTACCGGAGGCACCCTGAGAAGACCCTCCCTGTGGGAGCGCACTGGACGAAGGGAACTTGATGCCGGCAAGCAGGTGTTCCCTCAGATATCCCGGACCCAAGCCATGTAGGGCTTTATAGGTCATCACCAGCATGACAGTATGATAATACTGTCCCTGCTATGTGGCTTACCATTTATCCATATGTCATCTGATCAACTGAAAATGGTTGGGAAGAGGACACTATTACAATTGATTACCTATTCCTTAACTTGTATGGAAGGTTATATTTTTGCATATTTAATCTGTGTATGTGTGTTTTAATTCTCTGCATCCTGCATAAACAAGACGATAAATTAATAGCAGATTAAAGAACAAATTTACTTAAATGTTCTTGGCTTTATTTATTATTTTTTGTGTGCCATTGCTGTTGGCACTGCTGACCATCTAACAACCGTTTATAATTTGGAGTCTGTAAAGTCAGTTTTAACTGGTTTAGAACTACTTTGTTCTTTAAATTCAACCAATGCTTTTTTCCCCCTGAAAGCTGTTCTTGGCAAGGCCACTGTCACTAAATGATGTAATAGGTCATCTCCCCTTTCTAATGTTTACAGCAGCAAAGCCACCGAATTTCTTTCGCCAACTTTCCGACAAGTGCACCTTTTGTTCTCCTCCTTCTCTGTTTTTATTCTGGCTATTGAAAAATACAGAGAAAGCTGGAGCTCTTTTTAAACCAGCAATATGAATGCAGTGTCCCTAATATCAAAAGTGGATATAATTGATCAACTGATTATACGCCTCTCTGTGAGACTTTCTAAAGACAGTTACACAGATTCTACTTTCCATTTAATTAGAACACAGAACATTGGGAGCTTCGTTAAGCTTCGTTGACCTAGAAAGTTAACACAACTCAGGTGGCTAGAAAGGCCCAACAGAGGCTTCACTTTCTTAGGGTCTTGCGGAAGAACAGGGCAGAACAACGGCTAATGACCCTCTTTTACCGGTCTACCATAGAGAGCGTCCTCTCGTATGGTATTGTGGTTTGGTATGCTGGTCTGTCAGCCGCGGATAGGAAAGTATTACAGAGGGTAGTGAGCACAGCACAAGACATTGTGGGCTGTTCCCTGACACCACTAGATGACATCGCCAGGGCTCGTTGCCTTGGAAGAGTGAGGAAGATTCTCAGGGATGACTCACACCCTGGACGGTATCTCTTTACTCTCCTACCATCCGGTAGGAGATATAGGAATATAGCCAGCCGTACCAACAGGCTGAAAAATAGCTTTTATCCGTGGGCTGTTAGGCTTTTAAATGGGACATAATCTTATGCAGAATTGACTTGGGAGGCCGGTGTGTGGTGTAGTTGGTTCACATAGTGTGGTGGGATGGAGGGTTTGTTGTCACTGTGTGTTGGGGGGAGAGAGCAGGGGGGGGAGGCTCAGCTAATCTCAATGTACACCTGTTGTACTTTGACAATAAAGGTTTATTATTATTATTATAGTACGTATTTTACTTGCGACCATCTAAACACAGATGTGGGATACAAGTGGGAAGGCCTTTATAATGCAGGAAAGGCTTGACTGCGCATTCTGAAGGCAAGACAAGAAGCAACGGATGAAAACTAACCAAAGGGAGAAGCAACCTAGAACTAAGGAGAAATTTCCTGACAGGTAGAACAATTAACCAGTGGAACAACCTGCCTCCAGAAGCTGTGAATGCTCCAACACTGGTAGTTTTTAAGAAGAGACTGGACAGCCATTTGTCTGAAATGGTATAGGTTCTCCTGCTTGAGCCAGGGGGCTGGGCTAGAAGACCTCCAAGGTCCCTTCCAACATCATCGTCGTTATCATTATCAGGTTCCAGGACCAGACTTTATAAAATCAGAGCATCACTGAATGAAAAGAGACCATCCTTGTTCAATGGAGAATCCAGCAGAGTATCTCTGACAAATGACAATTGAGTTTCTGTTTGAAAATCTCTACAAAAGGAAAACTTAGCAGATGATGTGGCAGCCTGTTGCGTTGGTTGAAAGCTCATATTATCAGGAAATTCCTCCTGATGTCTAACCTGAAACATATTTCTTGCTTTAACCCTTCCGTTCTGCTCTTGCCTTTTGGAATGATGATGTGACATCAAATTGTTTTCTACTCCTGGAAACCTTGAGATACGGAGGATAATTTAGCTCATTCTTTGGTCTGATGGTCTTTCAGATATTTGAAGACTGCTATCACGTCTCCCCTTGGCTATCTTATTTTTTTTTGGTACGCTAAACATATTCTGAACTTGCCTTAGCTGCTCCTCCTATATGACTTGAGTTTCCAGAGCCTGCTAGTCCTCCTCTGAACTCACATATCACTGTCATTTTCCATTTTGGTGCCAGGTATTCTACATAGAATAACAGTTGGAAGGGACCATGGAGGTCTTCTAGTCCAACCCCCTGCTCAAACAGGAAACCGTATATCATTTCAGACAAATGGTTGTCCAATCTCTTCTTAAAGAGCCTTGGTGGAGCAGTGGGCTAATGCCTCCTTAAGTAACACCAGCTGCCTGCAATTAGTGCAGGTTCGCATCCCACCAGGCTCAAGGTTGACTCAGCCTTCCATCCTTCCGAGGTAGGTAAAATGAGGACCCAGATTGTTGGGGGCAATTAAGCTGACTTTGTAATAATGCCGCTTGGGGGTGTGTGTGAAAGCCCTAATAAGCAGGCATATACATAGAATGAAGGCTACTGCTAAGCTTGTAAGCCGCCCTGAGTCTTCGGAGAAGGGCGGGATATATATGGAATTAAATAAATAAATAAAAAACCTCCAGTGATGGAGCACCCACAACTTCTGGAGGCAAGCCATTCCACTGATTAATTGTTCTCACTGCCAGGACACTTCTCCTTAATTCTAAGTTAGTTCTTTCCTTGATTAGTTTCCATCTGTTGCTTCTTATCCTGCCTTCAGGTGCTTTGGGAGATAGGTTGACACCCCCCCTCTTCTTTATGGCAGCCCCTTAGATATTGGAACACTGCTATCATGTCACCCCTAGTCCTTTTCATTAAACTAAACATACCCAGTTTCTGCAACTGTTCTTCAGATGTTTTAGACTTCAGTCTCCTAATCAACGTTGTTGCCCTTCTCTGCACTCTTTCTAGAGCCTCAACATCTTTTTTATATCATGGTGTCTAAAACAGGACTCAGTGACATCCGATCAGAGTTCTTCCAGGTTCCTGGAAATCTGTGGTGTTTCAGATGTTCTCCTTTTCTCTAATTAAGTCCCTGCTAATTGTTTCTTCTTCTGATTAATTGTGTGTTCCTCGGTGCAGGTGTGCGCTCTCATCTTGTTCATGCACAAACATGGATTTATTTCTCTGCTGGAAGGCACTCAATACAATATTGTCAGAAGCTTGGATGCTCCACTGAGATAAACTGAGAAGCAACCTAGAACTAAGGAGAAACTTCCTGATAGTGAGAACAACTAACCAGTGGAACAACCTGCCTTCCAACACTGGAAGTTTTTAAGAAGAGACTGGACAGCCATTTGTCTGAAATGGTGTAGGGTTTCCTGCCTGAGCAGGGGGTTGGACTAGATGACCTCCAAGGTCCCTTCCAACTTCTTCTTCTTCTTCTTCTTCTTCTTCTTCTTCTTCTTCTTCTTCTTCTTCTTCTTCTTCTTCTTCTTCTTCTTCTTCTTCTTCTTCTTCTTCTTCTTCTTCTTCTTCTTCTTCTCCTCCTCCTCCTCCTCCTCCTCCTCCTCCTCCTCCTCCTCCTCCTCCTTCTTCTTCTTCTTCTTCTTCTTCTTATTCATCATCATTATTATTATTATTATTATTATTATTATTATTATTATTATTATTATTATTATTATTATTATTTTGGAGTGGAAAGCAAGACTGCCTTTTTTTACGTACTCTTTGCTGGTCATGCGGCACAGTGTTTCTTCCCCAGGATGCCTTTAACTATTAAGATTCAGAAAAGAGGAACAGAAAGAAACTGCAGAAGCAGACACTGACCCACATAAATAGGGAAATGAGTAAGAAAACGTTTTCAAAACACACCCGTCCCACACTGAGCAATGCAACCGCAGCAAATATAAAGCCGATTTGTCATAATGTTGTAAAATATTAACCCACCAGACATAGTAACAGTTTGCAAGGAGTGGGTGTTCAGGACCATGTGTCCCAAAAGACAAAAATGGAGGTGGGAAATTTTGAATTGGAAGCAGATCTGTAGAACTGGCAGATGGGTCTGGAGGACACAGAAGGTTGAGTGGGCAAGTTTCTGGGCTATAATGCTAACCGCCATTAACCGCTTTCTGCTACCAAAAACCACCATCAGCACCTATAAGCAATATTCTTACTGAGTTTGCAATACTGTGTCCAAATTCTGGTTTCTTCATGTATATGTACGTATTATGTATATACACATATGCACGAATGTGCCATCGAGTTGCTGTTGACTGTTAGCAACCACAGAAGGAGGTCTCCCTTCTCCAGAATGATCTGTCCCCAGTCTGGGCCTTCAGATTCTCCAGTTATATACCTATTGCCATTGTACTCAAGTCTGTCTACCTTGCTTGCTGGTTATTCTCTGGTGGTGCAGTGATTAAATGCAGTGTTGCAGGCAAACTCTGCCCACAGCCTGAAGTTCGATCCTGACGGGGCTCATGGTTGATTCACCCTTCCGTCCTTCCAAAGTCGGTAAAAAAAGACCCAGATTGTTGGGGGCATTGATGCAAATAATGCTTCCATTGTAAACCTCCCGGAGAATAGTGTAAAGCGCCATGGGGCGGTTTATAAGCCAATAATAATAATAATAATAATAATAATAATAATAATAATAATAATAATAATAATAATAATAATAATAATAAGAAGTTGGAAGGGACCTTGGAGGTCATCTAGTCCAACCCCCTGCTCAGGCAGGAAACCTTATACCATTTCAGGCAAATGGCTGTCCAGTCTCTTCTTAAAAACCTCCAGTGTTGGAGCATTCACCACCTCTGGAGGCAGGTTGTTCCACTGGTTAATTGTTCTAACTGTCAGGAAGTTTCTCCTTAGTTCTAGGTTGCTTCTCTCCTTGACTAATTTCCATCCGTTGCTTCTTGTCCTGCTTTCAGGTGCTTTGGAGAATAGCTTGACTCCCTCTTCTTTGTGGCAGCCCCTTAGATGTTGGAACACTGCTATCATGTCACCCCTCACCCTTCTCTTCGTTAAACTACACATACCCAATTCCAGCAACCGTTCCCTATATGTTTTGGCCTCCAGTCCCCCAATCATCTTTGTTGCTCTTCTCTGTACTCTTTCTAGAGTCTCGACATCTTTTTTACATCGTGGTGACCAAAACTGGATGCAGTATTCCAGGTGTGGCCTTACCAAGGCATTGTAAACTGGTATTAGTACTTCACTTGATCTTGATTCTATCCCTCTGTTAATGCAACAGCTCTTGCCATTCTATTGCTATTCTAACATAAGCTATTCTTCTCTTTCTCTGACCTTCCCATAATTATAGAGTTCTCAATTTTCACATAGTGTGCCCAAAATATAATAATTTAAGCTTGGTTATTTGTGCCTCGAGTAAGAATTCTAGATTGATTTTATTTTTTAATATGACCCATTTGTTTTTTGTTTGTTTGTTTTGGCTACCCATGCTATTTTCAGGAGTTGCTTTTTTTTCTCTCCCCACACCCTAGTTCAAAAGCATGAATAATATTCCTACGTTGTTTCCTCAGAGTCTAATTCTTGCTTCTGTAGAATGTCACAGGGGCACTGGGAAAGCTATTATTTCTGCTCATATTTGTAAGTATACGTCCATTTTATCTGGGAGTTGCAGAAGTTAAGCATTTCTTTGACCGAGCCGATTCTACTGCCTCTGCTGCTTTAAAAAGTTCAGGTTGTCTTTCATTTTACGAAGCAAAACCATTTCAGTTTAAGCCAGCCAGGATAAATGCTGCAGGACCTTTTTGTGCTGGAAAATTGATCTGATTTTTATATAGAAAGTCCCTTGGGGCTTTCGATGATTATGATCACTGCTCCACCCCATAAGGCTAGGCGTTTAGCTTCTTTTAACTCTTTGTCTTAATCCTATCTAGCCTACAGCCCTGAAAACATCCTCACAATTTCCATCCAGGTCAAGACTCTTTTTCAATCTTCTCAAAATCATCCAAGACTGTCCAGGTACTGCCTCCTACTGTAGATCAGGGGTCTCCAAACTTAAGACTTATGGACTTCAATTCCCAGCCTTCCTCAGCCAGACATGGCTGGTTGGCTGAGGAATTCTGGGAGCTGAAGTCCACAAGTCATGAAGATGCCAAGTGTGGAGACCCCTGCTGAAGATCAATGCGTACATATAGGATTGCGGTTTTTGTTAGTGTATTTGGAAGAAAACTAAATTGAAATCTTCCCTATCTCCTCAATTGGATCTCTGACTGAGGAGAAATGTATGTGATATTTCTTTTTTCAGGCAACTGTTGGCAATTATATACTTTTAGAAGATACCATAACACCAGTATGTGCAGGTAGTCCTTGACTTACAAGCATTCATTTAATGACTGTCCAAAGTTACAGCAGCACTGAAAAAAGTGATCTATGACTGGTTCTCACACTTATGACTTGCAGCATTCCTTTGGTCATGTGATCAAAATACTGTATGGATGCTTGGCAACTGGCATGTATTTATGACAGTT
The DNA here is from genome assembly GCF_964194415.1 of Vipera berus. Classification (NCBI taxonomy): domain Eukaryota; kingdom Metazoa; phylum Chordata; class Lepidosauria; order Squamata; family Viperidae; genus Vipera; species Vipera berus. Next base: position 12,218,941 of record NC_138206.1, read on the forward strand.
GCAATATCCCAGGATCGTGTGATCACCTTTTGCAACTTTCTGGCAAGCAAAGTCAATGAGAAGCCAGATTCACTTAACAACCATGTTAACAACTGCAGTGATTCATTTTAACAATTGTGGTAGGGAAGGTCCTATCATGGAGCAAAATTCACTTAACAACTGTCTTGCTTAGCCATGGAAAGTTTGGGCTCAATTGTGGTCATAAGTTGAGGATTACCTGTAATTGTGGCATGTGTGTGTGTGTCATTGCACTCACATCCTCATTTTAGCATTATTGTTTGTTACAGTGCACCAAATTACCTGCCCTACGAAGTGTGTGTCATTTTTCATTCATTGTTCACATTTTTAATTGAAATACAGCATGGCATCTACGATGCAATGAAATCTTGTAATTTTTTATTAGAAATAGTAGAACGGATTTAAGATTGAGTATAGTTTTACAACAGCTTTTCGTGTGACATTTCATTTTCTTTCTGAGGTTTATGCTTTTTGCTATCACATTCAGATTAAGTCTGTAAATAAGATCATTTTGGATGATGATCTAGTTTTGCTGAAGAACATTTTGTTATATTCCCCATCTTTGTTGAGATGAGGTGATTATAGTCAAATAACTGATGCTTTATATCATAGAAGAATGCCGATTCTGTTACTGAGCCATGCAGAAAAAAGAGCAAATTGTACTTTGCAATTCTATAAGAATATAGTTCCAGCAATTTTTACAGTTTTGATTCAACATCCAGAGAGGAAGCATGGTGGTATAGCTGAGGAAGGCAACTATCCAAAGTTTGGGGTGGGGTGGGGACTAATACACAGCATCTTTCTTAATTTAAACAGCCCACATGATTTGACTTTTATCTTCCAGACAGGCTGGAAAAGTATCTGTTAAAGCTATCACTGTTTTCTAGAAGGCTGATTTTTTTATAAGGGCTTGACAGTATTCAGAGTTTTGGCTACTGTGACTTGGAGCTTCACAGAATCTGGAAAGAAAATAATATTTTTTTGTCTACAAAGCAAGTACAGTAAAATCAGACAATGGGTTGGTTGGCACTGACACCTTTTTCTCTTACCGTATTTATTCTCCTTTTCTGCTCCATTATGGGTCCTTCAGAGATTTCATAGCTTCTAATTAAACCAGAGAGAAAAGGAGGGAGGGAAGAAAGCTGAAAGAGGGTGGGAGGGGGAAGGAAGGAAGGAATCTTGTTTTTTTAAAAAAATTGAAAAGTTTTACAAAATTTAAAAAACATGTAAATTGAACTCCCCTCCCCATCACCCCTTCCCCCCCAGACTTCCCAAAGCAGAATACAGGGTATTGTGTATAACAATCTTATACAAACATATGCTAAATATCTATTAAAACATTAACAAACCTTCCACTCTTTAACTCTCTTATAACAAAACTATAATAACTATAATAACACATCTTTTTAATTACTAAAAATTATTCATAAGCTATTTGAAACTTTTTAGTCCCACATTTATTTTGAATATAATCAATCCATCTTCTCCATTCCAAAATATATTTTTCTTGTGATTGCTCTTTCAAATATGCTGAAACTTTTGCCATTTCAGCCATGTCCATTACTTTAAATGTCCATTGTTCTATCGTAGGTAAATCTTCTTTCTTCCAATATTGCGCCACCAGAAGTCTGGCTGCCATTATTAAATGTAACATCAATTTGGTTTCTATAGCAGAACAGTCCAAGATAATACCCAGTAAAAATAACTGTGGAGTAAATCTTATCTTTTTCTTAAAAACTTGCTGAAGAATCCACCATATTTTATCCAAAAGGCTTTAACATTTTTACATGTCCACAATATATGATAGTAAGTTGCCTCTTCACTACTACATCTCCAACACTTAGGTGGTTGATTTGGATACATACATGCTATTTTTTTAGGATCTAAATGCCATCTATAAAACATTTTATAAAAATTCTCTCTTAAGTTCTGCGCTTGTGTAAATTTTACATTTCTAACCCAATTTTTTCCCCAAGTGTCCATCATTATAGGTTCTTGAATATTCTGAGCCCATTTTATCATGCAATCTTTAAGTGATATCAGTTGTTAACATGTCCTCTTCATTAGATGTGTTTAGGTAGACACTGGACAGCCATCTGCTGGGGATGTTTGAATTTGACTTAATGCAAGTTGGATTCAGTGTAGATTCTATAATTCTTATAGCCCCACTCAGATATCACCAAAAATAATTTTAGGAATTTGTGTGCAATTAGCTTTCCTATCTGCAGTACTTAGGCATAACCTTGAACCAGGTTAAAATGAAAGACAGCTGTAGTTTTCAATAATAAATTGACTTGCCATTTTTTATAACTTGCTTATTCCTGGAAAGTGTGATTGATTGATTGATTGATAACCTCTCACAATCCATTTTATTCTTTTATAATTTTGTGACTTAAGCTTCTTTAATTTACCTTCCTTTTTAAATTTTTATTAAACCATAAAATCAGCTTCCAGAACCACAAACAGTATGCGGACATGCAGGGTGCCTAATTTGTAATTAGTTACTCCTGGCTTTTGCCTAATTATTTTTTTGGCCTACAGGGACAAGCTTTAGGATTGCATACTTCCGTAAAGCCTTTTTTTTTAGCCTCTCGGAGCCCCTCAACTACAATTTCTGAAAATCCAAACTATAATTTCCCATCAATTTTGAAGTGGGTAACAAAAAAAAATACTTTTTTTAATACACTTACTCAAGTTGAGCTCAACTTGAGATTGTAAGCAGAGGGCATTCAGTTTTCACAGCAACAACATGAAAATGACGCAGTGGTTTTTTGGAAGGATTCCCCCCCCCCAGTTTTCCAGACAAATATATGTCCTAATAGCCTCCCATCAAAATGTTAACAGAATTCAACCCTGCTTTGTCTTTCTGTGTTCAGCCAAGGATGGTAGGCATTGCCCTCTGTTGCAAAATAAGCTTTTTGTTCTTTTCATAAAAATATAGAAATATAAATTAATCTCAGTCCTAATTGTTACCTCAATCTCTTGCTGCAGAGAGACTTTGGGGGGGGGGTGTTGCTAATGAAATGTCCTGTTTTTCCAGGCTTTGCACCTGATCCTCTGCATTAAGCAAGTATCCTGATTTAGTGAACATTTTCTGTGGTTGTCTTCTTGATTAGTCTTCCCAAGAGAATTTAAGTTCAAACAAGACAAATCAGGATATGGATCATAGAATAACAGAATTGGAAAGGACCTTGGAGGTCTTCTAGTCCATTCCCCTCCTCAAGCAGGAGACCTTATATCGGGTCTTCAAACATGGCCCTTTTATGACTTGTGGACCTCAACTCCCAGAACTCCTCAGCCAGGCACGCTGGCTGAGGAATTCTGGGAATTGAAGTCCACAAGACATAAAAGGGCCTACTTGAAGACCCCTGCACTAGGCCGGAGCCACTCACCCATGGTTCTTTAATGACTCGTGGACTTCAACTCCCAGAATTCCTGAGCCAGCCATGCTAAGGGGAAAGAGAGAGGTTTCCAAGCTGAGCCATACTGGCTCAGGAATTCTGGGAATTGAAGTCCACAAGTCATAAAAGGGCCAAGTTTGAAGGCCCCTGCCCTATATCATTCTGGACAAAAGGCTGTCTAGTCTGTTCTTGAAAACCTCCAGTGATGGAGCACCCACAGCTCCACCACAAGACAGTCTGCTGGTTAATTGTTCTCATTGTCAGGAAATTTCTCCTTAATTCTAGGTTGGTTCTCCCCTTGATAAGCTTCCATGCAATTGTTTTTGTCCTGCCCTCAGGTGTATCCAATATCTCCAGTGGAAATATCAACCTAGTGCTCTGTGTGATGAGTGGAATGCTATTTTCCTTGGGTTGTTATGGTCTCCTTCGTGTTTTCCCTATGCTTTTAAAGAGCAGCCCTTAACCTTACTTCCCTTGACTTCAACCCCTTGTCTAAATTTTCATTGCTTGGCAGACTTTATGGGCTCAGATTATATATTAGGTGACAGCTTCAAATGATTCTTGGAAGATAGATTTTCTTCTCTCTCCTTCCCCCCCCTTCCAGAGGTGAGGGAAGGGCACAAAGAGTTTTGGCTTCAGCTTTGTTAAAAAGGGGTGCGGATCATTAAAGAGATGTCCACCTCCAAGCTAGCTTGTGGATGTGTTTTCATTTTGCCCGGAATGAGTGATGGCCTTCAAAAGAGCTGTCACCAGGGGAAATCAAAGACTTACTGAACCGTGGCCATGAACCCTGTGTTGTCATGTTCAGAGCAAGTCCAAAGCTAATACAGAAATGCTGCTGGGCAGAGTTAATATTGTGATTGTCAGAGGGAAAAGCATGTTCCCCTTGTCCAAGGGGGTTCCATATGTGGCATTTCGTCTTGACAGTATGAGATTTTTAAAATGTATAGCGGGAAGGAGCAACAGAGCCTACAATTAGTTGGATTTGGCCCTCTGGCTCCATGGAGTAGAGCAAACCTATCAGTCTCAGGGCCTTGTCAGTCCTATTGCCACAGATCACGTAAATTACCAAATGGGCATCGGGAATGTGTTTCCTTCACAATAAGAAATGTTTAGCAATAGAACACACTGGCTGAGCAAATGATAGTTTTGCGTTTGCTGAAAGCCTCTAATAAGCTAGATCCATCTCTCAACTAGACCTATCCTACAGGTTGTCCTCAACTTATGACCACAATTAGAACCAGCTGGTTGCTAAGCGCCCAAGTGTGGTCCCCTGATCACAGGGGGCAGATCTTAGAACTTCAAATCCAGTTTGTAAGTGGCTTTTTTTGGGGGGGGGGGTCCATCGTAACTTCAAGCCAGTTGTTAAGTCATGAACCACAGGTAGTCCTACAAGCATTCATTTAGTGACCTAAATGAATCACAATGACACTGAAAAAAGTGACTCATGACCGTTTTTCATACTTACGACCATTGCAACATCCTCACGACTGTTGGCAACAGGTTCATATTTATGACAAGTGCAGTCATAGCTTTTTGCAACCTTCGGACAAGCACAGTCAATAGGGAAACCAGATTCACTTAACAACCATTGTTAACAATTGCAGTGATTCATTTAACAACTGTGGTAAGAAAGGCCATAAAATGGGGCAAAACTCACTTAACCACTGCCTCGCTTAGCAACAGAAATTTTTTTGGACTCAGTGGTGGTCGTAAGTCAAGGACTACCTGGACCTATACATGAATACAGCATTTGTGTATCGTCAGCTTGGGTCTAGAGCTTTTCTTGCTGTGTGAACTTAGCTTCTGAATGCTTGTCTTCAGCATTAAATGACTTTGCTTTTGGTAAGAGAGGAATCTGATGTACTGAGGCTTGCTGCTATTTGCAAATAGTGTTAAGGTCACTGCCCTTTCAAATTAAATGACCCATTCAGAAGCCAAGACAATTGGAACGGAGGTTGGTTGTTTTTTCCGGTATCTGAAGCCCAAAAAAACTGAATATGCAATGGCTGATTGTGGCTTTTTTGTTCAGTAAGCAAAGGGAACATGGGATATTTATAAGTTGGCAGCCTGGCCAAGGCAGATGTGGTGGAATACAAGTCTATTTAGGAGGTCACATTGTGGCATATGGGCAATGAGTTGGACGATTGAAAAGTTGAGTTTTACTGGGAAGATATTCTCGGCTATGGCGATGCCAGTAAAGGAATGTCAGGCAATTAGAGGGGGAAGTGTTTGCAGAGATGTTATTGAGGTTAGGTAATTTTAGAAGCTTAAACTGATCCAGTTGTTCGGCATTAAAACTGGAGACATTTTTGTGGGAACGTACTTATTTACTTACTTACTTACGCTGTTCAATCAATTCTAAGCATCTCTGATTTCCCACTTACAGTAGAATATTAAAACGGTAGATGTTGTTCTGTGTTGTAATGCACTTGGGAACAAGAGTCCTTGCAGCCATACTCTTACCGCAGGAGAAATCCAATTGTGGAAGATTGCAAAGGATTTCTGGAAGAACCGGGGTCTAAAAGTTTTCCTAAACCCATCAGGATTGGTCCCAGCCTAATCTTAAGAGAAGGAACGCTGCTTAAAAAAAAAGAAGGCAATAACAGAAAAGGCCCAACCATGTGTCTCTGATGGTGTCAGTTCTTTGGATATGGTTCCTGAGTTCCTTATGCAGTATTATGTTAAACAATTTAATAATAATAAAACAACAACAACAATAATAATAGAGTTGGAAGGGATCTTGGGGGTCTTCTAGTTCAATCCCTTGCTCAGAAAGGAAACCCCATACCATTTCAGACAAATGGCTGTCCAGTCTCTTCTTAAAAACTTCCAGTGTTGGAGCATTCACAACTTCTGGAGGCAGGTTGTTCCACTGATTAATTGTTCTCACTGTCAGGAAATTTTTCCTTAATTCCCGGTTGCTTCTCTCCTTGATTAGATTCCAACTATTGCTTTTTGACCTGCCTTCAGGTGCTTTGGAGAATTTAACACTTTGAAATGGAGGAAAGTGACCAGAGTTCTAGATAGGTTTTCCACCGTACAGGTAGTCCTTGTCTTACAACCATTCATTTAGCGACCGTTCAAAGTTTCAATGGCACTGAAAGAAGTGATTTATGACCGTTTTCAGACGTAGATCTGTTGCAGCGTCCCCCATGGTCACGTGATCAAAATTCAGTCTCTTGGCAACTAGCGTGTGTTTATGACATGTTCCAGGATCCCAGGGTCGTGCAATCCTCTTTTGTGACCTTCAGACAAGCAAAGTCAATAGGGAAGCCAGATTTCTTTTAACAACCGTGTTACTCCAGTGACTTAACCACTATGGCAAGAAAGGTCGTAAAATGGGGAAATATTCACTTTACAATTGTCTAGCTTAGCGACAGAAATTTTGGACTCAGTTTTTGTCGTATGTTGCGGACTACCTGTATAACATGGACAATGTCAATTCAGCTGAGGAGTGCGGATGTTTGCTATGCTTGATGTGGGTAAAACCGGCTCCATGTTGTTGTCTTCAACCATATGCAGTGACCCTATGCCAGGAGTCTTCAAACTTGGCCCTTTTATGACTTGTGGACTTCAACTCCCAGAATTGCCCAGCCAGCGTGCCTGGCTGAGGAATTCTGGGAGTTGAAGTCCACAAGTCATAAAAGGGCCAAGTTTGAAGACCCCTGCCCTATGCAGTCATGCTCTGGTTTAGCCCTCACATTCCAGTAGGGGAGAACAGTCTCCACCACTTACTTCACCGTGCCTTATCTCCTGGGTAGAAAGTTGATGAACTAATGCCCCAACAGTCACACAGTTTTAAAACAAACCTCTGGTGAAGTCCTCCACCTCTATTCCACTTGTACGTTTTATACACTTCTCAGAAAATGGATAGCAAAACCATCAAACAGGAAGCTCCCCCATCTTCGTTCTAAAGTGGTACATCCCCAGGAAGATTGCTGAGTACGTGAAGGATCCGAACGTCTAAATTTCGCCTACGTTTATGTCAGCCCTCTCAGGTAAACCAGACAAGAAACACAACCAGAGGACCTAATTCTATTTCATTGCAAGATTACATTGACAGAAACTTGCTAGTCTGAAATCTCCCGCTGCCTCTTCTGTTGCCTGATAAGTTAGGGTGGATCCTTCCTAAGTTTCTTTCCCTGAAGATAAAGCAACTGTGGGCTCCTGTGTCTCTTGCCTGATGTTTTTCTTAGGCAGCATCACTTCCTCAAGGACATTACAAAGCATTACAATTTGCCACTTGAGCAGGGTTTGCCTTTGGATAATAAGAGGAAAATCTGTTGCTTTTTTCATTCAAGAACTGCAGTGGCACAGTGGTTAGAATGCAGTACTACAGGCTAATTCTGCTGACTGCAACTGCAGTTCGATTCTCACCAGCTCAAGGTGGACTCAACCTTCCGAGGTTGGTAAAATGTGGGCCCAGATTATTGAGGGCAATATGCTGACTCTGTAAACTGCTTGGAGAGGGCTGTGAAGCAGTATGTAAGTTTTAAGTGCTGTCACTATCTTAACTATCTTCCCAGTTGCAATGTATGGCTGTGAAAGTTGGACCATAAGAAAGGCAGAGCGCCAAAGAATTGAAGCCTTTGAACTATGGTGCTGGAGAAGACTCCTATGAGTCCCTTGGACTGCAAGGCGATCAAACCGGTCAATCCTAGAGGAGATCAACCCTGACTGCTCTTTAGAAGGCCGGATCCTGAAGCTGAAACTCAAATACTTTGGCCACCTAATGAGAAGGAAGGACTTACTGGAGAAGAGCCTAATGCTGGGAAAGGTTGAGGGCAAGAGAAGAAGGGGAGGACAGAGAATGAGGTGGCTGGATGGAGTTACTGAAGCAGTAGGCGTGAGCTTAAAGGGACTCCAGAAGATGGTAGAGGACAGGAAGGCCTGGAGGAACATTGTCCATGGGGTCGTGATGGGTCGGACACAACTTCGCAACTAACAACAACAACAACTATCTTAACTACTGGTTTTTCACATTTGAAGACAAATCTATCATGGCCAAGCTGGTTCCAATAGCCATCTTCATGGAAAATGCAGGTGTCATTCAAATAGCTGTTTCAAAACTGAAGGCTCCTTGGTGCTGTCTGATCTTGGTTGTTCTCTTTGCAGGCGTTTCATTACCCACACTAGAATAAGTGATGATGTTACCTACTTTTGTAATGAAACGTCTGCAAGGAAACAACCGAACTCAGAAAGCACCAAGGACCCCCCTCCTTTCAACCACAAATATTGTCCTTTATCTTCCCAAACTGCTTGCCTACTTTCATATTTTGCTCACCATTGCCTCGTGGTAGCTTCTTCTGCCTTGCATCTCCGGCTTTGGGGTTTTTCATTAGAAAACCAAAATTTCCTAGCAGACATGTCAAACTCGCGACGTCACGTGACGTCGCGCAACATATCGGGCCGGTTTTGCCATTGCTGGCAATGGGATGAGCGCGGCTTCCGGATGACGCGCCCGGCACATGGGCCGGCAGTTTGACACCCCTCTGAGCCTTGTGACCAGCTCAAAAAGGACAATGGCGTTGCAGGCTCTGCTAATGAGAAGTCCGTGGCATACCTGTGATCAGCCTTGCCATCTCTTTGTCTGCTGATCGTGTAGACCCCGCATTTTAATTTACTTTACATAATGATTTCTTAATGAGTTCCAGTGGATAACCATTGAAACATGCTATTGCAGTCGCCCGATGTGATTACAAGCGAGAAGCTATTATTTGATTTACGTGAGAGTCCATTATGGTAACTTACATTTGCGGATGACCGTCAATGAGGTGAAGGGAAAAGAGGACCCTTCATTTAGATTTGGGCTGTAAAGGCATGAGACGCTAAATCAATTTATTTTGTCTGGCTGCCTGTGAGCTGCTAATTGAAATCTGTGGATACTGAAAATCCTTGCGGGACTGCAGTTCATTTGGTTTTCTGGAAAGTTCATGCGAATCCGATAATGGAAGAAGACTGGAATCCATGTCTCTCTGTCTCATTTTCTGTTCTTTCTCCCACTCCCCCAATGCAAATTACTTTTCTGTTCCATTGCACAGAAGTCCTATTACTGCACAGGGCTGAAAATGGAAGCAGATGGAATAGATAAAACAGCAAAAAAAACAGATGGGGGGAAGTTTCAACTAGTACAATAAAAATAATGTTTTGATGATATTTTGGGGAAAGCTTTTTTGTGATTGGCTGCTTTTATTTGGTCCTCGTTTGGCAAGGCAGTGTAAATTAACTTCCCACCCCCCAAAAAAAACACCCCCACACCCTCCAATAAGCTCATGTCACTCCATCCTGAAATCTGAGCAGCTCAAGAAAATCACAAGCTCTGGGAATATACGTACCTTTTACTCCCATCTAACACCTCTACTCCGCGAGCTGCATTGGCTTCCGGTTGCCGTCCGGGTAAGATTCAAGGTGCTGGTTATGACCTATAAAGCCCTAAATGGCATGGGTCCGGGTTACTTACGGGAGCACCTGCGGCCAGCATCAACCTCCCTTCGTCCAGTGCACTCCCACAGAGAGGGCCTCCTTAGGGTGCCGTCGGTCAAAGAGTGTCGACTGGTGGCCCCCAGGGGGAGGGCGTTCTCTGTGGGTGCGCCAGACCTTTGGAACCGTTTACCGGTGGAGCTCCGGATGGCTCCCGACCTTCGCTCCTTCCGACATGACCTAAAAACATATTTATTTGAACAAGCCGGCCTGGTCTGATGGGTTTAGGGGTATTTTAATGTTATTGTATTAACGTATTGAATTGGGCTGTAATATTTAATATTTTTTTTAACTTTTATATGTTATATTTTATTGTATTGCCCTGTACACCACCCTGAGTCCTTCGGGAGAAGGGCGGTATAGAAATTAAATTATTATTATTATTATTAAGGATATGCAATCATTTTGTTTTCGTTTCCAGCGTATCCTCAGCATTGATATTATAAATGCAAGACTATTTTCACAGGAGTATGAATTCCATAGCTTATGCCAATCATCATTAATGCAGCTTTAAGTGGTAAAAATAGCAGTCATAGTTTCCAAAATAGAATATATAATGGCTTTTTAGTATGCTTTGCATTAGTCAAATCTTTTGGGAATTACTTTAATTACCTTAATTTAAAAATAATGGAAAATATTATATGCAAACAATGTGCAGCCCCATGGCGGTAATCCAGGCTGATATGACAAGAATCATTGTTGCAAAGTCCTTCCACCCCGAAAAAGGCTAAAGCTGGGCAAAAGATAAGGCCTACCTGGACATTGTTGCTGCTTATCCTTCCAGCAGGACCCACAGATAATGACTCCCAAATCATGGACCTGCTAACTTAGAGATAGTACCATCTCCTTAAAAGGCAACACTGGGAATGTTGTGATCCCGACCTTGCTTGGGATTGACAACATGTCTTGACTTGGATCGTCCCTTGTGAACGCTGGATTTTTCCTGCTTCGTGAACCCTCTTGTATTGTGGATTTGATTTGGCCTGGTGGGTTTATCTTGTTTGGGAAACTTTCAAGTGCTTTGTGCCCTCATTGGCCATTGTTCTGTGGACTTGCATTGATCTGCTTTTGGCTGGACTTAATTGGGACCGTTCTGGGTTTTTGGTGAAGGGAACTGCTGGGGAATATTAATAAACCCACTAAACCACTGTTAGCGTGTGTCTGTGTGTGTGTGAGAGAGAGAGAGAGCGGGGGGGGGGGGAGAGAGACACAACACAACACAGTGCTACACATCCCCAACCTTCTAAGCCAATCCAAAAGGATACCGTGTATCCCTGAAATAAGACCCAACCAGAAAATAAGCCATAGTATGAATTTTCAAAGGGACGTGGTGGCTCAGTGGGTTAGGATGCTGAGCTTGTCGATCAGATGGTCGGCAGTTTGGTGGGTCGAATCCCGAGTGCCACGTAGCAGAGTGAGCACCTGTTACTCGTCCCAGCTTCTGCCAACCTAGCAGTTCGAAAGCATGTAAAATGCAAGTAGAAAAATAGGGACCACTCCGGTGGGAAGGTAACAGCGTTCCATGCGCCTTTGGCGTCTAGTCTTGCTGGCCACATGACCACTGAGACATCCTCGGACAAGTGCTGGCTCTTCGGCTTTGAAACGGAGATGAGCACCGTCCCCTAGAGTTGGAAACAACTAGCACGCATGTGTGGGGGAACCTTTACCTTTACCTATGATTTTTCAGGATGCTCATAATAGAGCCTACCCTCAAAATAAGCCCCAGTTATGATCGTCTGCCATGCATTTAGTACCGTATTTTCCCAAATATAAGCCGTAACCGTAAAATAAGCCTTAATGCATCTTTTGGAGCAAAAATTAATATAAGACCCGGTCTTATTTTTGGGGAAACATGGTAGCCTGGTCAATAGGATCAAAAGCCACTGAGAGGTCAAGGGAGGCCACAAAATACCCATCTACCTTTACTATCTAAAACTGTGACCAATAACATTTCTGTGCCATACCCAGTTCTGAATCTTGATTGAAATAGATCCAGAGTATCTCTTTAGATCAGAGACAATCCATTCAGTTGTCTGTTTGACCATTCCATAGAAATTTTACCATGTTCTTGCCAGTATAATTAAGATATCTAAGTTCTAGGTCCATAAACAAAACTCTCAATGTGTATATCAGTTTTGGAGCCACATTTCATTTTGTTCACATTTTGTCTTTGCCAGAAACTCATAAATACTTTCATACCCTTTGCTTAAAAATAAATAAATAATCAGAGTTACAGAATTTGACATACTCATTTCTACAGAATGGGAACATTTTTCTCGTTGTAATTATTCCCAGGTGCTTAATGCAATAAAGACAATGTCATGATGGCAATTTTATTTCTCATTCCTGTTGAATGTAATGCATGGAATGAAAGGACCACTTTTATGTAAACAAGCCCGCTGTTTCAAAGAATTAAGTTATTCAACTCTTTCTCCTCTAATTTTAGCTTTATTGTCTTCTGTGTCAGAGTTAATCTAAATCTAGTATATTTTAGGTCAGCCTTTGGACTTTATTGCCAATTTGAAGATCTGCTTGAAAGTAGCTTAATTCTAAAGTTCGTATTTCTTCATAATCATGGGAACAGTTGGCTTGTCTGTGGCCAACGGGCTGCAACAGACTGAGTGGGTCTTAAGGATTAGAAGTGCTTAAATAATACTCTTGCATATAATTATGCATATGAAACACAGTTCTTATTGTATAAATAATAATTGCTAGTTTAACTTCTTTTTATGGTTTGGGCACTTTAGAAAAGACACATCAGCTCAAATGTTAGCATAATATGCTTTTAGCCAATAATGTGATTTAAATTGAGAAGCCGTAAAACATATTCTGATGGAGAATAATACGTGAAGAGAGAGAGAGACTGACATAACACCCACTTGGTTTTAGCTAATGGAATGAACCGAGTTGCTAAATTATTGCCATTTATTGTTTACCAAGGTAATTAGGGAAAAATTGCTTCCCATTAACCGCAGTAAAAAAATGAGAGCTCTTTATAAGCCCTGGTTTAGAAAGCAGCCCACTTTACACTTATTTGCCTACTAGAATTATTTTGTTGCCCAAGTAGTCATCTGTCTTCTCTTAGCAAAACAAAGCTGCGAGGAAAGACAAGTAGAAGTTTGTATGGAAATAATTGTCCTGTCTGCTGGAAGAAAAATGGAATATTTTGGTCTCTCCCCCCCCCCCTGCTCACAGGTTCTCAAGAGGGCTGGAACTCAAGTTCCTTACTCTGAAAGTTTGCCCTGTTGATAGGAAGTTTTCATCTTGAAATGCAAATTGCAACAGAAGGAGAGAATGCACGTTTACCCCCCCCCCCTTCTCAGAGTTGTAAAACGAAGAAAGCGTCGCTGGTAAAAATCAAGAAATTATGAAATAGAATCTGGATTGCAATTGTCAGTGTGCTTGCTTGGTGTTGTGATTCAGGGTCAGCCTGTGGGTTCGGCAGTTGGGTCGGACGACTCAGAGGAGGAGGGGGTGTTGAAGAGCTTGCTGAGGGTGTTGAAGAGCTTGTTGATGAGAGCCCTCAGCCAGGCCCCTCCCACCTGGTCACGACGGAGACCCAGCTGTGTGAGCCTGACAGTGTGGATGAAGATGACCCACAGCTGGCCCTGTTCAAGGATGCCCGACGCAGGAGGCAGTCAATCAGGAGTAAACAGAGGAAGGCAATGGGGCACCTCGGAAGGAGGCAGAGAGAAGCCACGCCCTGAACTGTATAAAAGGGGAATGTGTGGGAGGGCTGGTTTGCTGAAGGCAACCGCTTGATTAGTTCCTGTTTCATAGCTCCTGTTTCATGGTTGGTGTCTTGTCTTGCTCTGTTTTCTGTGAATAAATTTGGCAGGCTTAATTCCAGCCTCTTGCCGTTTGTAAAGGGGTTGTCCCTGCCTTTTCTACAGGGCCGGTAGCAGGCTGGTACAGAACACTTGGAAGTTAACCCTACTGAAAGTAATGTGGTTACATCAGTAATCCCACTGAAAGTAATATGGTTATATGAGTGTTGGGTTATAATAATAATAATAATAATAATAATAATAATAATAATAATAATAATAATAATAATAATAATAATAATAATAATAATAATAGAAGAAGAAGAAGAAGAAGAAGAAGAAGAAGAAGAAGAAGAAGAAGAAGAAGAAGAAGAAGTTGTTGGAAGGGACCTTGGAGGTCATCTAGTCCAACCCCGTGCTCAGGCAGGAAACCCTATATCATTTCAGACAAATGGCTGGCCAGTCTCTTGATTGATTTAGTCAAGTTACTGAAAATATATTTCCGAGGATATACAGCACGTAGAAAATAAGCACTTAGTGTTTTGAGATACATTATATCTCACAATCACAACTGAGCCCAGAATTTCTGTTGCTAAGTGAGACATTTCTTAAATGAGTTTTGCCTCATTTTACAACCTTTCTTGCCCCCGTTGTTAAATGAATCACCACAATGGTTAATTTACTAACTTCAAACATTCCCTGGTCAAAATAACTGATATGTTTCAAAAAAAGAAAGGGAAAAGTTATCTGGATATTAATTTACTGAAAATAACAGATTATTCATTGGAATCATCAGTTTTTGGTTCAGACCGTAGTGAGCTAAATTCTGCATAATTAAAAGCCAATAAATTCAAAGACTGTTCAAGCATTCCAGCATTATTGCTGAATATGTGGACTGTTCCCATTGAAATGAAGTCAGAACGAGCTTAGGGGAAGTATATGGCAATATACCATCTGTTCTGTGTGTAAACTGGAGACTCCTATTTTATTTATTTATTCATTGCTTCAGCTTGATATACCATAAACTTAGCAAAGTTTTTCAGGATTCATGATTAAAAAAAAATTAAATTGATATATTTATTAATTAAATATCTGTGCTGCCCATCTCACTATTCAAAGTTAATATATATTCATTTTAATATATACATATATTACATATGCATACATATGTATACACATACGTATACACACACACACACACACACACATGTCCATGTATGATATTTGTTGTTGTTGTTAGTTGCGAAGTCGTGTCCGACCCATCGCGACCCTATGGACAATGTTCCTCCAGGCCTTCCTGTCCTCTACCATCTTCTGGAGTCCATTTAAGCTCACGCCTACTGCTTCAGTGACTCCATCCAGCCACCTCATTCTCTGTCGTCCTCTTCTTCTCTTGCCCTCAATCTTTCCCAGCATTAGGCTCTTTTCCAGTGAGTCCTTCCTTCTCATTAGGTGGCCAAAGTATTTGAGTTTTAGCTTCAGGATCTGGCCTTCTAAAGAGCAGTCAGGGTTGATCTCCTCTAGGACTGACCGGTTTGATCGCCTTGCAGTCCAAGGGACTCGCAGGAGTCTTCTCCAGCACCAGAGTTCAAAGGCTTCAATTCTTTGGCGCTCAGCCTTTCTTATGGTCCAGCTGTCACTGCCATACATTGCAACTGGGAAGACCATAGCCTTGACTATACACACTTTTGTTGACAGGGTGATGTCTCTGCTTTTTAGTGTGCTGTCTAGATGTGCCATGGCTTTCCTCCCCAGGAGCAAGCGTCTTTTAATTTCTTGGCTACAGTCCCCATCTGCAGTGATCTTGGAGCCCAGGAAAATAAAATCTGTCACTACCTCCATTTCTTCCCCATCTATTTGCCAGGAACTGAGAGGGTTGGATGCCATGATCTTGGTTTTCTTAATGCTAAGTTTCAAGAGAAAAGTCATAAGATGGGGCAAAACTCACTTGTAGATCCCAGACTCCCAAAAGACCTTTTTGATTCCTATATCCCAAAAGACCTTTTTTGATTCCTATATTAAAAGTTACAAAATTCTCCCTTCCTGTCTCTAGTGATAACACTTCTGCCACTCACTTAACAAACATCTGACTTAACAACTGAAATTTTGGGCTCAATTGTGGTCTTAAGTCGAAGACAGCCTGATTCCAAATGTGATCTCACCAGTGCGGGATAAAGTTTTATTGTTTTGGTAATTGCTAGTCTTTTTATCAATGAAAGCGGTAACTCCCACTTTCAGTTACACTTGTGGCGACTGTAAGTGGACCTTCTCAGCTCATGGAAGATGCTCCTGGCTATTGGTCCAATAGCAATAGCATTTAGGCTTATATACTGCTTCATGGTGCTTACAGAACTCTCTGGGTGGTTTACAATGTAAGCACCTTTGGTATATTGCCCCCCACAACTTGGGTCCTCATTTTACCCACCTCGGAAGGATGGAAGGCTGAGTCAGCCTTGAGCCCCGTCAGGATTGAACTTTAGGCTGGAGGCAGAGTTTGCCTTCAACACTGTACTTTAACCAGTGCACCACAGGGCTGCAATGTGAGAAACAAGAGAGAAATTCAGATATAGAGGCTTCCCCCAAATGCGTACATTTTCATCTAGGAGAGCCTAATCACATTCACAACAGGTGTATCTATCAGCTTTCTGGAAGTATGGCTCCTCACAATGATTCTAGTCTGGGTTCAGTTTCAATGTATTATTCTTTGTCCAGGCTCATTGCCAGGACACGTTCAGGGGAGCCACACCATCTCTTGAAGATGTCACCAAGAAATAGCTCTCACATCCAAGTCAAAATGTTTTGAAGATCTCTCTCAGAACTGTAGTTTCATCTGTGTATTGAAACCTATTGGAGATAAACCAGAGCCCTTGGGGACACTGCATAATAGCTTCTGTTTCAAACAGCAACTATCTCTGAGCAACATCGAGTAAAATAGACCCTAGAGATATGAATGGAATGGCTGCAAACCTATGTCCCCTATTCCCGAAATTGGCTGATTGCCAATAGGGGAATTCCCAAGATTTCCCTACTGGCCACAAGTCAATTTATATTTGAATGATGCAATAAACAACAAGATAAATTCCTAAATCTCTCAGGCAATCCAGAAGGCCAATGCTATCAAACGCCACCAAGAAATCGAGAAGAAATAATAGAACCACAATGTCTTTCAATCCTATTACTCACCTTCGGAAAGTTATACGCTGGCTATAATTACTAATTTCAAAGGGAAATTATTTTTGATTTGATTACTTCAATTTTGAGACCTCCTGACTCCACAGCAGCATATAATTAAAAAATGGAGAAAAAAACTACATACATCAAAGAAAAAGAACATAGATGACCAGAAGGCAGGATCAAAAATCAAAGATGCTCAGCCATCATTCTAAACCAAGGCCTGGGAGAACAACCAGGTGTTTGACAATTCGTGAAAAATCAAAAGATGGGAGTAGTGTGGATCTCCATAGGGCAGGCAGCATTACTGGGGAGCCACAGTACCTGGTCCCTCAAATTGACACTGCTTCATTGACAGTAATGTGCCCATTCTAGCTGAATTCATGAGAGAGGTAGAAACATATGGACATATTGATTCCTCAAGTAGCTAGGCCCTATGCGACTGATCGAACCTTTTAGAGACCGAGTACCCAAACTGCAACCCAAAACCCACTTATTTTTATCGCAAAGTGCCCACACAGCAATTTAATCTGAATACTGAGGTTTTAGTTTAGAAAAAAAAGAACTTATATATTAGCATCTCTCGTCTTAAAAGAAAAACACAATAACAAAGCTTTCAATGATACAAACAACTTTTTACTGAAAGGTAAAAGTTTGCATTTGGCATGCTTTTAATTTTTGATTTAATGTGATTTTTGCTGTTGTATGCATGCTGATAATTTGTCTAACCTTGGCTTATACTTTGTAAGTTTGAGAGCAACACATGCAGCACTCAGTTCATCTGTTAGTCTGTTTCTGGTGTCAGATTTGATATAATTCAAAGGTGAAAACAGCGCACTTGCTCTGGAGGCTTGTTTTGGCTAGGAAGGGGCTTGAGAAATGGCTTTTTCCTGCGAAAACGTAGCCAAAGAGCGAGGCTCACTTGCCCACAGAGAGGGCTGTGAGTGCCCCCCTCTGGCACGCATGCCGTAGGTTCACCACTACTGCCCTATGCCATGAAGGCCTTTATAAGCGATAGGCAGCACCTTGAATTGCACCCTGAAGCTAACTGGTAGACACAGCAATTGATGAAGCTTCAGGACATGTGGCTAGTGTGACACACCAATCACTGATTGCACCAATATATTCTTGACTACTGAAAGTTTCTGAGTGACATTCAGGGCAAACCCCATGTACTGCAGAGCACATTACAGAAGCCCATTCAAGCTGACCAAGACCTGAGTGACTGTCTAAAACAGGGGTCCCCAACCTGTGGGCCACCAGGCTGCAGAACAGGCTGGCAACTCACCCCCACTTGTGCTAGCACTGCTGCTGCTATGAAAACAGGGTGCCACACAGCAAAACCAGGGTGGTGCTAGCAAGTGTCACGTGGGCGCTTGCACTGGCCCATTTGCATTGTGCGTGCTCACGGCCCTGTTTGTGTGTGCTCACATGCACAAAATATGCTTCCCCCTCCCTTTCCCCCCGGTCTACCAACCAAGAAAGGTTGGAGACTTCCGGTCTAAAGGGTCTCCCAATGCAGGAAAAGCATGAGCAACATCAAATAAATCTGTGCAAAGACCCTCTTAGCCACAGGGGCCACCTGCTCTTTGAGCAGGAGTTGAGAATCCAAGAGGACTCAAGAGGAAGTGCTGTCCCATTAAAGGCTAAAGATAGCATGTCCCCAGAACCAGGATGGCAGAAAGACCAGGGGTCCACAACCCCCGGTCTGTGGACCAGTACCAGGCCATGGCATGCCAGCAACCGGTCCACGCAAACAAGCGAAGCCTCATCCGCGGGATGCAGGCAACACACAAAACCACACACCCACTGGTCCACAGAAAAACCTCTCTCCATGGAACCGGTCCCTGGTGCCCCAAAGGTTGGGGACCTCTGAAAAAGACTTCAGGAAGGAGAGAAGATACCAGTAGAGGAGAATATATGTAGCTCAGTGTTGAACTGTGAAGTCCTTGGTGTTCTCTGAGCTTGATGGTGTGCTTGCAGATGTTTTACTGCCTGACTAAGTAACATCTGTGCTGAAAAGGAGTGCAGTTTGCTCCTTTTTTACATATAGTAGCTTGTCCTGACGCGTTGGTGAAGGTGTTTTTTTCCCTTGGTAGTTGCTTGATTAGGAAGTTGTTCATTGTTTGATTGTTTGTCCTAGGAGTTGCAACTCCTTCTCTGCAAAGATGACCTTGAGAGTCGAAAAAAAAGACTAGAATTTCACAAACCAGGACTTGAATGATTCATTTACAAAGAAACATCCTAGAAAAATAACTTTTTATTCTCATTTGAAAACTATTAGGAAGTGGGTTGTTTATCATGTGAATTGTTAACTTGGACTAGACATTTGTCTGGATTTTTTTATCAGGTTGAAAGATGATTTTAATATTACCATTTTCTCATTTGTATCATCATTCAGTATTATGGTTATTTTTTTCTTGTTTAATAAAACAAAATGCATGTCAGCATGAATGTTCTGAATTCAGGACATTATATCCTAGTAGTATATTTTAATACACTAGCTGCACAAAATTATTGAACTTTTATTTGTCTGATATTTTGCAATAAAATCATTAGTTGGGTGTGAAATATTCCATGATGGTGTGACTCTGCTCTGGAATAGCCCATTTCCCCAAATGGAAGGGCTAATCTGAGCTTTCTGGGTTGGACTGTAAATTTCTGGAAATGGGACATACCTCCTCCTCCATCCCCGAAAATACTTGCATCCACACATGTGAGAAAAATGAAAAATTCCAGAGCTTAATTATTTGAATATAGAGTATTTTGTGTATATAGGTAATCCTTGACTTACAACATGAGTTGAGAACAAATTTTTTGTTGGTAAACAAGGCAGTTGTTATGTGAGCCTCATTTTACGGCCTTTTCTGCCATAGTTGTTAAGTGAATCACTGCAGTTGTTAAATAAAACATGCAGTCATTAAGCAAATTTACATTTTCCCATTGACTTTGCTTGTTGGAAGCCGGCTAGGAAGGTTACAGATGGTGATCACATGACCTCAGAATAGTGCAACTGTCATAAATACATGCCAGTTGCCAAGCCCTCAAATTTTGATCACATGACCATGAGGGTTGCTGCAATTGTCGTAAATTGTTCAGTCACTTTTTTCAATGCTGTTGTAATTGTGTAACTAAACGAATGGTTATAAGTCGAGGACTATCTGTAGCTAAAAATCATCCACAAGTTAGTGTAGCAAAGATTTATTTATGTATCACGTTTCTATCCTGCTAAGTTTAAAACAATTACAAAATAAAAGCATGATAAAAACAAACCCAATAAAACACAATAAAGGAAAGTAATAAAATAAGGAATACAAGATGGTGAATTTGTCTAATTTGATGATCTTACGTATAATACAATTTATAAAATACCTTATTTTATTTTTTCCTCCCAAATTTTCATTTTTTCCTCCTCAGGAAGGATAAGTAGCTTAATTTAATTTCTGAAACAAGAAACTTAAATGTTACATCTTTATCTCTGATAAAAGTGTATCTGTGCTAATAAAAAAGCATTTTAAAAATGGAAAGGTGTCGCTTATTATTATTGGGTGATATTTTTTTTTAGTTATGAAGTTTAGTCAAATCTCTCCTTCTCCCACTAATTTACTTGTTCATTTTATTTATTAATCAATTTTGTACTCCTACCCAATTCACACAAAAAATGACATTAGGAACTTAGAAATATTATATTTTGGAAAACTTATATTAAAACTTATATATTATATTAATAGGAAAACTTCCTATTAATACGTAGGAAATCTTCCTCTTCTCAAAGCAGAAGGAAATAGAAAACATCTTTCACCAATTAGGAGATCAGTAGTACCTCGAATATTTCATGTGGGAAATAGCGACTTATTGTTTCTTGGAAAGAAGCTGTTTTCCTAGGCTTAGAAAGACAATTAATCTGCAGCGTGTTAACCTTCTGAGAAAAGAATGACAGCTCAGGATGCCCAAAGTCACCATATGTTCCTGTTTAATAGCAATTTATAAGAATGTGAATTTTGCCTAGGGGACATACCCCACAACTCTTGGGTCATGTAAACTAATACAATGCTAATATGGTACAGCTTTTTTTGCACTTATACGTACATTTAAATACCTTGAAAGTAACATCAGGGGATTCTTCAGCTTACCAGATGTAATGAATACTATGCCACCGAAAGGTAGAATATTAAAATCATACCCATACAAAGCTCGCATATCTGAGTCTATAAATAAAAAACAGGCAATCCTCATTTTATTGAAGAAAGGCTGTGACCCTATTTATTAATTTAGGGGAAAATCTACACTGAAATCAAAGTGGTTTTGTACAAAGGAGTACAGGATTGAGATGAAGACTTTTCAAAAGGTGTTTATCACTCTGCAAAAGTTGTTGGTGGCATCTGTTTGCTGCCAATTTTGACAAAAGACTCTCTGTGTGTCTGTGGGTGCAGAATTTGTGTGTGTTTGCATGCATGCTCATATCAGAGATGAGTACCATGAAAACAGTGTTCCAATATTTGAGGGGCTGCCACAAAGACAAGGGGATCGACCTATTTCCAAAGCATCAGAAGGCAGGACAACAAACAATGGATGGAAACTAATCAAGGAGAGAAGCAACCTAGAACTAAGGAGAAACTTCCTGTCAGTCAGAACAATTAACCAGTGGATACAGCTTCCCTCCCAGAAGTTGTGGTTGCTCCATCACTGGAGGCTTTAAAAAGAGATCCTAAACCGTTTGTTTGAAATAATAGGGGTTTTCCTGCTTGAGCAGGAGGTTGGACTAGAACAGGGCTTTTCAACCAGTGGTACGGGTACCACCTGTGGTACATTGGCACCTGGCAGGTGGTACACAACCATCCTAGAAAAGTGGTAGCGGGGGAGGGGAATGAGCTGAACCGGTGGCAGCACCGCACAAGCCTGAGCGAGAGATGGCTGGAACTGCAGGGCTGTCCGGGCTCAGCGGAAGCGCCAGGATCAGCGCTTCTTCGGGGCTGTCAGGGCTCAGCGGAAGCGGCGGGATCAGTGCCAGGCTCCAGCTGAAGCTCAGCGCTGATCGTGGCGCTTCTGAGCCCAGAAGAAGCGCCGATCAGCTGGAATGTTGCAGCATCTCCAGGGTCTTGTGATTTACATTCAGATGCTTGGCAACTGATTCATATTTATGACGGTCACAGTGTCCCAGGGTCATGTGAACTGACCAAAACCTGCTGCAACCACCCAGCAGATGGGGGAGGGGGATAAAAACCAAACACCCCCACCCCGCCCCCGCTGCCAATCCTCAACAGAAATGCTCACAACAATGAAAACCTCGGACAGGAGGAACAGCGCCGCCGGGCGGGCAGGCAGGTGTCTTGCTCGGCTGTGGCTTCAGGGGCACTTTTTTCAGCGCCATTGTAACTTTGAACAGTCACTAAGAGAACTGTTGTAAGTCGAGGACTACCTGTACTTCATCACTTTTTTCCTTTTTTTTTTTTTTTGGTCATCAAGTTTTTGACACCTTGCTAGGCAACTGGTGGTACTCGGATGTTGCCATATCCTAAAAGTGGTACAGTGGGTGAAAAGGTTGAAAAGCCCTGGACTAGAAGACCTCCAAGGTCCCTTCCAACTCTGTTATCCTGTTAAAAACTGTAAGCCATATCCTGGGGGAAAAATACAAGTATTGTAATGTTTTCACTAGTTATTCCTGCACAAACAGATAAATTCTACATGGGGCTGCCCTTGGGGACCACCCGGAGGCTTCAGCTGGTGCAGAATGCAGCCGCGCGGGTTGTGATGGGGGTTTCCCGATACTCCCATGTAACACCTCTGCTCCGCGAACTGCATTGGCTTCCGGTTGCCCTCCGGGTGAGATTCAAGGTGCTGGTGATCACCTATAAAGCCCTAAATGGCTTGGGTCCGGGATATCTGAGGGAGCACCTGCTGCCGGCATCAAGCTCCCTTCGTCCTGTGCGCTCCCACAGGGAGGGTCTTCTCAGGGTACCGCCGGTAAAAGATTGCTGGCGGATAACGCCCAGGGGGAGGGCCTTCTCTGTGGGTGCGCCGTCCCTCTGGAATCAGCTGCCTGTAGAGCTTAGGACTGCCCCTGACCTTCGCTCATTCCGCCGGGACCTGAAGACCCTGGCTCTTTGAGCTCTCTGGCCTGGTCTGAGCATATTAATTGGGATTTTAACTGTTTTTTTAACTGGGGTTTTATTGCAAGGTTTATATAATTCTTTTAATTGATTTAAAGTTTTGTAACTGTTGTATCTGTTTTTTTAAATAACCTTGTGAACCGCCCTGAGTCCTACGGGAGAAGGGCGGTATATAAATTGAATAAATAAATAAAATAAATAAAATAAATAAATTCACAGTTTTTTGTATTTTTATCACATGATATCCCAATTTGGGTTTATAAATGCTTTATAAGTCTGTTTTATTTTTATTTCACACGACGTAGCAAAATGCAGCATCGTGCATAAAATTCACAGAAACAACATATAAAATGTGCATCGAAGCAGAAAGCACCAGAGCAGTGAATTATTTTTAAAAACACACGGTTTGAGTGATGAATAAAATTATGAATAAAATTAAGTTATGTTAGAGCTGTTACTGGAGTAATTAAACCTATGGCTGCATATCTAGATCATTTTTGGCTGGTGGACATCACAAAGATTTCCAAGCAAGAAGAATCTGCATGAAAATATCAGTCTGTAATAAAACCTGACTAAACTAAAGTGGACTATTCTTGTTTCTTTGTGTAGAGTTAATTCCAGGTTTGTCTAGTCCAGACAGGGTTCATTTACGTGACATATTTCCACATTGAACATTATCGTCATGCCAGGCAGTTAGTCTTCTCAACTTCCAAAACTTGAAAATAACCACAACTGACTTATTTAAGACTTGACGTCTCTGTCCATGATTTCTTGTCCTCTTTAAACCAGAGAAACAAATACGGTTATCTTCAGTTTGTTACTCTGCTTAGTAGCAGTGGAAGGTATTAAAAGACCACACACACAAAATAATTGTATACAGTCCAAATGGGTCTGCTTTCAAACCACATAGGTCAGTGGGGTGAGACTCTAACTTATAATTATGTCGTTAACCATTAAAAATAAGTTTAGTTAATGTATCCTGGCAACATGGTCAAAGATATTTGTTTCCTCAGTTGTTTACTCGCTTGGGTGAAGAAGCATGCAATTTGTTTAAACTATAGTTTATTGAGCCAAAATGTCTGGGTTAATTTTGTAAGTGTGGGCAACCGTTCTGTAATCCGTGAACTTGTCCTGAATTATTGTGGTTATTTGCATAGGCAGAGTTTAGAAACCAACCTGTTTTGATGATTGGTACCTTTCGTAACTTTTCTCTCGTCACCTTTAAGGGGGTGAGGAAAGGTTTTCTTTTCTTGCTTTGGAAACTTAAAAAAAGAAATTGATGCAAAATTTATACAGGTACACTTTAGCTTACCGCCATTTGTTTAATGTCCATTTAAAGTTGAATCAACATTGAAAAAAGAGACTTACAACTGGTTTTCACACTAATGATTATTGCAGCATGTGATCAAAATTTAGGCACTTGGCAACTGACATGTACTTATGACAGTTGTACTGTGCTGGGATCATGGGATCACCATTTATAACCTTCCCATCCGGCTTTAGTGGAGGAAGCCAGATTTGCTTAACGACCACATCATTCACTTAACTACTGTGGCAAAAATGTCATAAAATGAGGCACAAATCTCTTTTTTTTTATAAATTTTATTGATTTTCTAATATTACATTCACATATTTGAAAAGCAACATGGTGGCTGGTAGTAGTAATTCAATTACATACAGATATCATTAATACAGATTTCAAATTGCTACCATAAACATTTCCTCTCTTTTTCCCTTCTTATATACTGTCTATTTGTAAATTTAAAAATAAGTTTTATCCTATCAATCACATGAAAATAACTCTCTTACGTATATCAATAGTTTTTAGTTTATATACATTCTAGTTGTTGTAGCACACAATCTTTTAGACAATCAATGACCTAATAGATTTTTCCAGTTTTAATTTCCACTAACATTTAGATTTAACGTTTGATATTTATCATTCCCAAGATTTTTGTTCCTTCCCATAGCCTCTTAGTTTTTCATTGGGTTTGATTAGAGTTTGAATTATTGTTTTCAACATAGAGAGAATTTGTTGATCTTCATCCATAAGGAAATTTTGTTCCTGGTCTTCTTCCATATTAGTATTTTAGACTAAAGGCTTTACACTTAGAAAATCCAAAAGAAAGAAAAAGTTTTTTTTCTGGGTAAGGAACACAGAGCCTTTCACAGCTGTTGTTTCAAAATTTTCAAGGTTATGTGTCTTATCTATTTCCCTGGGCTGTCAGCCAGGCCCCTGAAGAATAACAAATTAAAATACCAAATTTTACCACACAGTGTCACCTCTACCTTTTAAAGTTTCCCTTTGAGTCTGAAAGTTATTTTAATCTTTTCAGTTTTTCTTCTCTTTTATAAGGAAAAAACCCAGATTTTCAACACAAGTAGATAATGAAAAATAAAAAGTAAAAAATCTTTCAGTCTACAAGCTTAAGGAGGTACAGAAAATAATTAGGGTGTAAAAGAGTTAGATCTCACCCAGTCTGTTCCGCGCTGCTTTAAGAGTTGCCTGGTGGAAAATGTGACTTTGGCTGTTCGCAGCCTAGGGATGAGCCATAATGGCCGGTCCTTTCATCCGTCGGTTTGGAAGGATCACCAGATCTAATGGGAGAATTGCAGCTCTCCCGCGATCCAGCGAACAACCCTCCTTGCTGGTCGCCTCTTCGGGGTGACTTTTGGCCCTTTTCAGGGGGCCCCAGCGATGCGAAACTGGACAGGGGAGAGACAGAAAGTCTCCCAGCCATCCATGGTGGCCACGCAGCAAACCGGAAGTCTTGAGGCACAAATCTCTTAACTGCCTCATTTAGCAATGGAAATTTTTGTCTCAGTTGTGGTTGTAAGTCAAGGACTGCCTGTATATTATAACCACCGAATGCATAATTACTGAAGCTATTTTCCAAATATTTTTCCAATCTTTATCGTTTATTTCTCCTAAATCTTTTTCCCAGGTTAATTTTAAATCTTTTGCCTGATCTTCTAGTTCAGTTAATATTCTGTATATTTTCCCAATTCTTCCTTTAATTTTCCTCACTTTGTTTTATAATCGACCTTCGCTCCTTCCGGCGCGATCTTAAAACATTTTTTTTCAAACAAGCTGGCCTGGTCTGACGGGGTGGGGTTGGGTTTTTTAAAATTAGTTTTTAACTTAATATGTATTGATTTTATGGGCATGATGTTTAATTGGTTTTTAATGGTTTTTTAATTTTTGTATCTGATTTTTATTGTGTATTGCCCTGTTCACCGCCCTGAGTCCTTCGGGAGAAGGGCGGTATAGAAATCAAATTATTAAATTAAATTATTAAATTAATCGTTTCAAATTTTGTTAACTATCTATCTCAAATTTTTCTTCCATTTTTATCCATTTCTCTAATTGTATTAAGTTCAACCAATTTAATTTAGTATCTGATAAATCATTCTTTAATTGTATTATATTCTTTATCTTGTTCTTCCAGTCTTCCCATTTATATATTTTCTGGAGGTGTGAGAAAGAGATTGGAACATATAAACATATATGTGGTGAGATTGTGACATGGTGTTTAGGGAAATTAGAGAACTTTTCAAGGTAAATTTAGATATGTCACCAAGGATTGCATTACTGTTACTGGTGGAAAAACAAGATATAAATGAAGCAAAAAAGGAATTGGTTGTAAATTTGATAATGGCAGCTAGATTAGTGATGGTTAAATATTGGAGATGGAATTGGGTTATTCAAAGAAATGAGTGGTATAGTGAAATATGGAATATGGCAATAAATGATAAATTAACAACAGAAATTAAATTTAAAAAAGGGATGATTAAAGTAAATAATTACAATGAAATATGGGGTGATTTTATAAAAACAGTCTTGGTGGAAGGCAAAGGGAATAAACCTGCTCAAGAATATATGCTTTTTTTGGAGGGGATAAGGGCACAATTGAAATATATTGTATACTGTTAGTTGTTATATGAGAAGAAATATAGGTAATAAAAATGGTCTCCATGGGTGTGGGTGCACTGTAGTATTTGTATTTTTATACTGTTTTTTATTTAGACTTATATGTGTTATGTTTGTATTATTTGTATTTGAATAAAATAAAATTTAAAAAAATATATAAAATAACTGAAGCTATGATCCTAAGCATATACAATATAGAAGTCAACACATCAAAAATCAATAAATTGATCTTCCTGAGTAAGTGCACATGATACTAGAATGCACAACAATCTTATTTTTGTTTTGAATGCTACTTGTACTATTTCTAAGTTGCTGTTTTTCCAGAATTCAGGCCAGAACCATGACGTGTAGGATCTATTCCTGTCACGTTCATCTGGAGATACAACATTAGACATCTAATTCTCTGATGGTATAATTGTCTTCCCATGGATACAATGGCAATTCCCAGGATAATGTTATGCGGGCTAGTGAGGCACTGACTTTGGATCAGAAACAGAACTATTATTTCCATACTTCAAAAGCTTTTTCATGGCAGTCGACTGTCCTGCTTCATAGAGAGATTGCATAACGATAATTTAAGTATCTTTTTTAAAAAAAATGAAGATCCAGGATATCACGATATGCTGACAATTAACACTGAGTAATGAAGTCCTGAGATAAGAAACAAAGGGCTAATTTGAATATGTATAACAGTCAGAAAAGTATTATAAAGTACAATATCACGGGATCGCCACCATTAATATAACAGTCAAAATACTGTTGGGTACGTTGGTGGGGTTTTTTTTTCCCTAAAAACTAGCCACTGTTTTAAAAACTTGACTATTAAATTTAAAAAATTAGCTGTTAAAAATTTGTCTATTCCCTGCAGCTTAGGTCAGACTTTTAGGTAAATCTGGCTAAATAGTTGTATCTGCTTATTTTTGGTGATATAGTCATACATTGAAGGTCTTTTTGAGAATCGTAACTGCATTATACTAATATTATTATCATGGTGTCTTACTTTTTTTTCTAAACGCTGTTTTTTCCCCTT
This sequence comes from Vipera berus, assembly GCF_964194415.1. Classification (NCBI taxonomy): domain Eukaryota; kingdom Metazoa; phylum Chordata; class Lepidosauria; order Squamata; family Viperidae; genus Vipera; species Vipera berus. The sequence continues at coordinate 12,246,852 of NC_138206.1, forward strand.
TTATTATTTATTTATTGATATATTTATTTATTTTATTTAAAATTGGAAGGAGGAGGCTGTTCCCCAAAAGCAGGTTCACCCGCAATGTTCAGCGACTGTTCAAAATTACAACGGCACTGAAAAAAAATAACTTGCGATAATTTTTCGCACTTAACAACCGTTGCCACATTCCCACGGTCATGTATTCAAAGTTCAGACAGTTGCAAACAGGTTCATATTTATGACGTTCGCTGCATCCCAGGATCATGGGATCCCTTTTTGTGACCTTCTGACTAGCAAAGACAATGGGGCGCCCAGATTCACTTAGCAACTAATGCAACAGCTGTAGCGATTCGCTGTGGTAAGAGAGGTCGTAAAATGGGGCAAAATTCACTGAACAATTGTCATGCTTAGCAACAGAAACTTTGGGCTCAATTGTGGTCGTAATTCTAGGACCCACACGTATATCCTTTTTGATTATAAAGTCATCCGCCGGGGTCTTTTTTTTTTTTTTTTTTTTTTTGCATGTCCAGTGTAATACAGCTTTCCATGTCACTCTTGTAGCAGCCTGTCATTTTAAAGCCATTTTCAAATCAGTCTCAGATCTTGTCAGATAAATGTCTGTGGAGTTTTTCAGTCATTCAGGTCATGGTTGTCCCCAAAGCTGCTTTTTCAAAAGGCAACTGGATTTTTCTTAGGTTTTTTTTTCCCTTGAAGGCGTTTTTTGCTTCTCATCCAAGAAACCTCAGAACTTGTCAGAACTGAAAAAGCTTCTTGGATGAGAAGTGAAACGTCTTCAAAGAAAAACAAAGTCTACTTGCCTTTTGTCGGATAAATTGCGGGCTTTTGCCCCCTCCATGGATTGTTGTTGTTGTTAGTTGCGAAGTCGTGTCCGACCCATCGCGACCCTATGGACAACGTTCCTCCAGGCCTTCCTGTCCTCTACCATCTTCTGGAGTCCATCTAAGCTCACGCCTACTGCTTCAGTGACTCCATCCAGCCACCTCATTCTCTGTCGTCCCCTTCTTCTCTTGCCCTCAACCTTTCCCAGCATTAGGCTCTTCTCCAGTGAGTCCTTCCTTCTCATTAGGTGGCCAAAGTATTTGAGTTTTAGCTTCGGGATCTGGCCTTCTATGGATACCCATGTTCAATCAGGTAGATACTTTCTTAAAAAAATCATACATATTTCAGCAGATGCTTTTTAAAATGCTTTCCGCTCAATTTTATATATATATATATATATATATATATATATATATATATATATATATATATATATATATATATATATATATATATATATATATATATATATATATATATATATATATGTGTGTGTATGTATGTATGTATGTATGTATGTATGTATGTATATATATATATATATATGTATGTATGTATGTATATGTATGTATGTATATATATATATATATATATATATATATATATATATATATATATATATATATATATATATATATATATATATATATATATATATATATATATGCCCACCTGTTCTTGGGGATTAGGTCTTGTGCTAAAGAAAGAAGAGCCATCCAAGCTTTAAGAAGGAACTTTAATTCGTAATTAGGGGTAAGGCCCAGAACCTTGGAAATTGTTTAAAAAGGTAAAGGTAAAGGTTCCCCCGCACATGCGTGCTAGTCGTTTCCGACTCTAGGGGCCGGTGCTCATCTCCGTTTCAAAGCCGAAGAGCCAGCGCTTGTCCAAGGACGTCTCCGTGGTCATGTGGCCGGCATGACTGGACGCCAAAGGCGCACGGAACGCTGTTACCTTCCCACCATAGTGGTCCCTATTTTTCTACTTGCATTTTTACATGCTTTCGAACTGCTAGGTTGGCAGAAGCTGGGACGAGTAGCAGGTGCTCACTCTGCTACGCGGCACTCGGGATTCGACCCGCCAAACTGCCGACCTTCTGATCGACAAGCTCAGCGTCTTAACCCACTGAGCCACCGCGTCCCTATTGTTTAGGAACCTCCAATTCTTTTTTATCAATTACTTTGTTAAGATAAGACTTGCTTTGAAAATCTTGAAAACCTTCCAGATGTCCTACAAGATGAACATCTATGAAATAGGGCACTAGATTGTTGGGGGCAATTAAGCTGATTTTGTAATAATGCCACTTGGGTGTGTGTGTGTGTGTGAAAGCCCTAACAAGCAGGCATATACATAGAATGAAGGCTACTGCTAAGCTTGTAAGCCGCCCTGAGTCTTTGGAGAAGGGCGGGATATAAATGGAATTAAAATAAAATAAAATAAATAAAATAATGAATTCAGTTCTGGGTTGGTTGGTTGGAAATATCTAGAGTTCCTTCTGTTTTTATTTTTTATTTTTCTTATCTTCCTCCCAATCCTTTCCCCTGAAGCACGCACAAGTGGCATTTTGCATATTATCCAACAGGAGCCATAAATGCCAAATATTCATTTTCTTGATCTCTCAATGAAGTAAAAGGCTCGAGATTGGCACTTATGCAGACTTAATACCAGATGGAAAAAATACAAGATAAGTCTTGTATTTTATTACCTAGTCTTACTGTCTGGAAACTGCAAATATATATATATATATATATTGCTATTGGTATCCGACTGCTGGAAATGCAATGATAATCAGAAACATCTAGCAATTACTTCTCTCTGGGAAAGAGTCATTATCACAACATCACCATACATAAAATGTTTGTGATTTATGGGAACTCAAGCCAAGAGAATGCTTTGTAATTCAGTAGTTCACATATTCGTCCTGAACTTTTCATGTGTTGACAATAAGACCGATGAAATATAACATTACTGACCTATTTATCATAATAAAACCAGCTGAGAGGAGGAGACTATTGAATATGTCTGGATAACATACTTAAAAAAAAGTAACTCTGATGGTAAATCCAGGTAAATCTTGTTTTTTTCTGTTTGGAAAATTGCTTCCATATATATAATATATATACATAGACACTTTGATTGGCTGGGAAATTGGCTCTGAATGTTTTCCTATGGATCTAGCACTTCCTAAAATGAGATGCCAGAACTGGTTACAATATTTAGGTATATACGTATAAGCCAACATTAATGCCTGTTTTCATCATTGTTTATTGTACACTAAGCATATCACAACTAATGGAAGAACCATTCTATCATCCACAACAGTTCCAATGAATTCTTGCAAAATAATGTTGGATATACAGCGGTTGGTTTACAAAATAAAATTGGCGCAAAACCTTACCATATTGAAAATCCATTGAAACACATTAGTTGGGAATTAGCTGGCAGATTTACTGTACGTCCTTTGACTTAATAGGTAGTCCTTTACTTATAGCCAAAATGGAGCCCAGATCTTTGATTCTTAAGTTATCGCAGTTATAAGTCAAGACCAGACTCGTTTTTACAGCAGTCATAAAGTTAGTCATCGCAGTTGTAGAGCAAATCACAAAGTCATTAAGTGAATCCGTTCTTCCAAATGGTTGGGTTTTTTGCTGGAAACTGGCCCAAAAAAAGTGATAACAGTTCTGGTCATGTGATTAAAGGATGCTGCAACCTCTCATAACTAGCAATAGCAATAGAACCATGGTGGCGAACCTATGGCCTTTGCTGCCGTGTGCAAAAAAAAAAGTTCAATAAATCAATCAATTTCAACTTCTTGTGGGGGGAAAAAAAGATCTCACAAAGTTGGAATTAATTGAACTTTTTAGTCCCACCCAGTCTGCCGTTACCACCACAGCCACACCCAGCCAATGGGCCATGCCCAGCCAATGGGCCATGCCCAGCCAATGGGCACCCAACGATACATAAGTGGGTTTTGGGTTGCAGTTTGGGCACTCGGTCTCCAAAAGGTTCGCCACCACTGCAATAGAACTTAGACTCATATACCGCTTCATAGAGCTTTGCAACCCTAAGGGCTGTAATGTCAGCATGTTGGCCCAAAAAATCTGGGCCCTGATTTTACCGACCTTGGAAGGATAGAAGACTGAGTCAGCCTTCTGAACCGATTGCCAAGAGCCAGGATATTTGAGTGTAGCCACCACTTCAAGGACAAGTTGTAAATAGGTTTTTTAAAAGTCCATCATAACTATGCAGGGTTGTTAAGTGATCGGTCATAATTCAAGGACTGTCTGTATTTTTTTTTCTCCTCATCACAGTGAAGAATCCACATCTATATTTTCAGGATATCATTGCTGTCATTTACTTTGCTAGAAGCTCAGCTGCAGTCAGTTCTGAAAAATGATCAGGGACTCATGTTCTGTGCCTATTTTTGTAAAAAAAAAAAAAGTATCAGGGTCTTTGGGTATATTTATTTATTTATTTTATTTAATTTTTATACCGCCCTTCTCCCGAAGGACTCAGGGTGGTGTACAGGGCAATACAATAAAATACAATATATAAAAATTAAAAAAATATTAAATACAACAGCCCAATTCAATAAATTAATACAAAGCGTTAAAATACCCCTAAACCCATCAGGCCAGGCCGGCTTGTTCAAATAAATATGTTTTTAGGTCATGTCAGAAGGAGCGAAGGTTGGGAGCCGTCCGGAGCTCCACCGGTAAACGATTCCAAAGGTCTGGCGCGCCCACAGAGAACGCCCTCCCCCTGGGGGCCGCCAGTTGACATTGACCGACGGCAGCCTAAGGAGGCCCTCTCTGTGGGAGCGCACTGGACGAAGGGAGGTTGATGCCGGCAGCAGATGCTCCTGTAAGTAACCCGGACCCATGCCATTTAGGGCTTTATAGGTCGTAACCAGCACCTTGAATCTTACCCGGAGGGCAACCAGAAGCCAATGCAGCTCACGGAGTAGAGGTGTTACATGGGAGTATCGGGAAGCCCCCACCACCACTGCCCATTGAACTGCCCATTGATTAAATATCAAATTCTGTGTATTTTTTTTGTCTTTGTGTGTAGTTTTTTTATGTATCACCCATGAATATGAAACAAAATTCCATTTCCACTATGCAAACAAGCAAAATACCATATGCGTCATTGGACTCATCTTCATCAAAATAATTATTGGCAGCTGTGTTTCACTCCCAGTACAGGTAGTCCTTGATTTACAAGGGTTCATTTAGTGACTATTACAAGGGTTCATTTAGTGACTATTTGAAGTAACAACAACACGAAAAAAGTGAGTTAGGACTGTTTTCCAGACTTTTGACCATTGGGCACATCAGGGCTTTTCAACCTTTTCACCGATTGTACCACTTTTACGACGATATGGCAACATCTAAGTACCACCAATCACCTAGCAAGGTGTCAAAAACTTGATGACCCCCCAAAAAAAGTACAGGTAGTCCTCGACTTACAACAGTTCGCTTAGAGACTGTTCGAAGTTACAATGGCACTGAAAAAAGTGCCTCCCAAGCCACAGCCGAGCAAGACACCTGCCTGCCCGCCCGGCGGCACTCTTCCTCCTGTCCAAGATTTTCATCTGTCTGTTGAGGACTGGCAGCAGGGGTGGGGCAGTGGGTGTTTGGTTTTTATTCCCCCCGTCTGCTGGGTGGTTGCAGCAGGTTTTGGTCACTTCACATGACCCTGGGACACTGTGACCGTCATAAATACGAATCAGTTGCCAAGCATCTGAATGTAAATCACAAGACCCTGGAGATGCTGCAACATTCCAGCTGATCGGTGCTTCTTCTGGGCTCAGAAGTGCCAGAAACAATGCTGAAGTCCAGCAGGAGCCTGGCGCTGATCCTGGTGCTTCCGCTGAGCCCTGACAGCCCTGCAGCTCCAGCCGTCTCTCGCTCAGGCTTGTGCGGCGCTGCCACCGGTTCAGCTCATTCCCCTCCCCCGCTACCACTTTGCTAGGATGGTTGCATGCCAGGTGCCAATGTACCACAGGTGGTACCCGCACCACTGGTTGAAAAGCCCAGGGTCACATGATCAAAATTCAGATGCTTGGCAACTGACTCATATTTATGATAGTTGCAGTGTCCTGAGATCGCGTGATCATCTTTTGCAACCCTCTGACTAACCAAAGTTAATGGGGAAGGCAGATTTACTTGACAACCGTAAAGTGATTCACTGAACAACTGTGGCAAGGAAAGGTCATAAAATGAGGCAAAGCTCAGTTAATAAATTTCTCACTTAGCAAAAGAAATGTTGGACCCAGTTGTGGACCTAAGTCAAGGACCACATGTACTGACTGATGTATAGTCTATATATGATTAAGAATAGGAGAGGTATTTGCTCAGAGGAACTTAAAATTTCAGTTTGGTCAGGGTGAAAGCAATTGAGAAATAATTGTATATGCAGGTAACACCACTTGCAGCACAACTTGATTTTTCTTTGGAGCTGTCCAGTTGATTTATGAGGGACTTCAACCATAGAAAGATTGCAGTCTTGTACACAGCTTCTATAGAGATGAAAATGTTGTATATCCTCTCTTCACCATTATTGGCTTCAGAACTATGCCCACTGACTTTTATTGCTTTGTTATAGCCTCTGGGCTGCAAAATCCCCAATTATTTCACAATAATTATCTTGGAGTTCCCTGTTCATCTGTCTTCTCCTAAGATCATGTCAAGGCCACAAGCGTTGGTCGTGCTTTTCTCCATGATATTTCTGAGAGCTGGTCGAAAGTTGTTACTTGTTTATTTGAACAGAATACTAGGCTTTGTGAAAGCTGATCTCCGAATGAATGAACGAAGTAATTAAAGGAAACCATATGTTCCACAACAGAGACATCAGGATTAGAGGTGTGATGTTGAACAGAACGCACCAACTGTTACAGTGAATTGCCAGATGCAACTTGAGTAGCCAGTGGTGCAAGGAAAAAAAATCATGTTAATTTACCCCAGGGTAATTCAGGAGTGGTGAAGGGGGAAAAAGTTGTGTTTGACACCTTCTGTGTAGCATCATTCTAGTAACACAGCAATACCAAAGGCTTGATCTTAACAACAAGGAAATGTAGTCTCTCACATTAGTAAATTAAAATCAGAAATACATTGGGATATTTTCTTTTTTATCTTTGTCATTATGGTCAAGGAAAAGTAATGGAGAAATCTTGGACTCCAAATAACAAATAGTTTATTTAAACTTGGCTCTGTTCCAATCCAATAGAAAACATGTGTATTTGAAAGATCTGCTTTGAATATCAAGCGAGAAGTGATGAATAATATCTTACTTGCATCTTTTAGCTCCACAGTGTAGTCTCTGGAATCTATTTATTTATCTAGCTATTGATTCTTTTTACTTGTTTCATTTTTTTTTACTCACAAGAAAACCAGAATAAAACATCCTTAGTTTTTTAAAAAAGGAAAGTTCATAATCATAATCATAAAATCAAAATTAGAGTCATGTATCATCAAAGGCCCTCCAGAACAAGCCTTTTTTTATCACGTCCAGAAATGCAAAAAGCTTCTGGGACCAACTCAGTTTCAAATGGGTTGGCTTAATAACAGAAGAACAGAATTAACATTGTTGGAAGGGACCTGAAAGACAGAAAATTAATTGCATCAATGCTTTTAAAGATAAGGATAAAATTCCTGAGGGGGTGGACTAGAGAATATCATTGCTCGCTCTCTATGAATGCCCCCCTCGGTAAAAATAATTCCACCCAAGTGAAAGGAAATTAATAGTCAGATTGCAAAGAAAGGGAAGAAGGGATTGCCACGGTTAGTTGCCTGTTATGCTAGTATTGGTTTTTGCAGGGAGAATACTAAAAAGGGGGACAGAGAGACAACTCTGGAAGAGATGCTGTTTCTTCTCCTGCCTTTAGCTGACTGTCTAGGTAGGCAAACCCAGGGCTTTTTTTCTCATAGAACGCTCAGAACGGAGTTCCGGCACCTTTTTTGGATGGAACCTTGTAGGGTAGGCATGGCGGGTTGTATGACATGTGTGATTTCCCGCACCTTTTTCTTTTACAAAAAAAGCACTGGACAAACCCAAATAAAATTGCTAGGTAGCATGTTCAGACTTTAGAACCCTCGTTAGGTCTTCAGGAGAACTGCAGAATGTAAGAGCACCAAACCCTTATTAGCATTGAATATGAAACTTCTGGATTGGCTGGCTTTGGTGTACAAAAAAAAATAGGAGCCTAATCTGGTCAACAAACCCCTTCTTGACAAAAGGTATCATTGAGAATAGATGGTGGTGGTGGTGACGATGATGAAGATTATAACTATATGTGTCCCCTTTTTGTTTTTTGATAATCATCTTTCTGCAGTTGATCCCTTCAGCAGTGAAGTGGCTGTAGGGGAAAGATAAGGTTTAATCAGCTTTCTCTTTCATTGATGAGATCCGAAAGCGTAATTTTTGTTTTAATTGCACGGAATCATTTACTCTTGAAGGGCCATTTTTGCTACATGATTAGGGTAAATTAGGATCATGTTGCATGAACCCTTGCATTAACTCTGTTACAAAAGAGATCGATGAAGGATTAGACTGCCTCCTTATAACTGTCTGTAGCAAGGTAGTTTGACTAAGGAACTTTATACTTAAAATAAATAGGAGATCCTGAATGTTTTAATATTATCTTGCCGGACATTACCATAGAACGTTTACAAAGTGTGAGCCACAATACAATGATATGTTTTGAAAAATAACTTCATAAACAATGTGTTTATTTTTGCTTCAAAGGTTCACCTTTTTTCATGAAACCTTTGGCCAGGGTAGAGATAGTCTTTGATTCACAACTGTAATCGAGCCTAGAACTGCAATCATAAGTAGTTGCAGTCATTAAGTGGGTCCCATGTGACTGTGCCCAATTTTTTGACCTTTTTTGTAGTGGTCATTAGTCAAATGCTGCAGTCGTTAAGCAAACACTGCCGGCATTGTGTGAATCCATTTATTATTTTATTTAGCGTATGGCATCTACAGAGGTCATGCAATCACTGATAATGCAAATTTAGCTTAAATAAAGCATATATATATATATATATATATATATATATATATATATATATATATATATATATATATATGTAAATTTTAAATTGCTAACAAAGAATTAAGGGAGACTGATATGCATTTCAAACTTATTAGTTTTCATCAGTCAGCCATACCCTTCTGAGATTCGAACCTGGGCTGATTGCACATTAGGCAGTTGTTTTCACCTTTAAGCCACAGGATCTCTCTCGCTTTGTTAGCTGAGAAGCAAGGGGAGATATATGTCAAATGCTTGTTAACTATTTTTAGATTACCTTGCTAGGCCCCAAACATGGGACAAATCTTTATTTCCTGTGTCAGCCTAACCTGAAGGCCATCAACAGGCAGTAGTCACACTGGTGACAGCTCATATTTGTGTAAATTTTAAATTGCTAACAAAGAATTAAGGGAGACTGATATGCATTTCAAACTTATTAGTTTTCATCAGTCAGCCATACCCTTCTGAGATTCGAACCTGGGCTGATTGCACATTAGGCAGTTGTTTTCACCTTTAAGCCATATATATATATGTATAGGAGATAAAATGTTAAGATGAAATCATAATAAAATGTGAATCCATTCTATCAAATGTACATTTTTGGTAGAAATTGGAAGTAAATGCTGGGAACTAGCAAAAGAAAAACCTGGAAAAAAAACACATCCCATTGACCAAACAGCCATGAGTTGTTTGCCAAGCACCCAAAATATGATCATGTGAATGCTCTCTCTCTCTCTCTCTCTCTCTCTGGGTGTGTGTGTGTGTGTGTGTGTGTTTGTGTGCAGCCATCTGAACTTCAAAATCAGGTCAGAAGTACCTTTTAGGGGAAGTCTGTCGTTAAGCAAGGATTACTTGTACATGTCCATCTCTCCTAACATTATCCCCATGAGATGGTTAGGTCCAGGGACTGATAGATCCAGTGTTGCTGAGTCAGCTGCTTCGTTGATTGGCAGTTTTATCCAAAGTCTCCTAGTGTTATTTCTAAACTTGGAAATTTATTCTCCCCAAGGAAGACTTGACCCCAGTACATTTTTCATATCTTTAATATTAGATCCTTTCTTGCAAAAGAGACAGAAAGTAACAGATTTCTCCAGTGTGCTTTAGCAAGCCATTATTTGTTGAACTAATTTCTCTTCCAATAAAGCTTAATTGATTTTTCTTGTCCGCATATTAGGTAAGCCTTCTCACTTCGTTTTTATACTTACGAATTTGTATCAGTACCTCAGGATTACTTCACGTTCCCCCAGTTTCATTCTAGACTTCACTTAAATAGCATGGCAATAGGCTGCTATGACAAATAGCTATTTTTGCTGGATTGCTTGGCATATGGTAAAGAAATTAACCCAATTCTATGAGGATATTTTTTTGGCAACTTAATGTGGCCACGAAATGCTGGAAAAACAAAACATGGAACAATTTAAGAAAGAAAAAAAAGCCATGTGCTTATCTCCCTTCTTTCCAGCTAATTGTGATATTTTGTACAACTTACCTTAAGTTCCACTATTGCTACCTTTACCATGCAATAGATGAGGCATGTCAGTTTCTACTGTGTAATGGGATGGCAAGTCAGAACATTTTAATTTATCAGAAGGCCATCTCTTCTAATCTCCCAAGATGCTCCTTGTTAACGCAAGGTTTGTGTGTTTGTGTTTGTGTTTATTGGAAAGATGAGAACATTTCCAAATAAAGCACTAGGCCAGAGGGTCTTCA
>NC_138206.1:12257612-12262612 GCF_964194415.1 Vipera berus
TCTGTTCCTCCTGCCGACGTTTGGGGAGGTTTGGGCGCCTCCCCAAACGTCGGCAGGTCTCCGTTCCTCCGCGCAGACCTGCCGACGTTTGGGGAGGTTTGGGCGCCTCCCCAAACCTCCCCAAACGTCGGCAGGTCTCCGTTCCTCCTGCCGACGTTTGGGGAGGTTTGGGCGCCTCCCCAAACGTCGGCAGGTCTCCGTTCCTCCGCGCAGACCTGCCGACGTTTGGGGAGGTTTGGGCGCCTCCCCAAACCTCCCCAAACGTCGGCAGGTCTCCGTTCCTCCTGCCGACGTTTGGGGAGGTTTGGGCGCCTCCCCAAACCTCCCCAAACGTCGGCAGGTCTGCGCGGAGGAACGGAGACCTGCCGACGTTTGGGGAGGTTTGGGGAGGCGCCCAAACCTCCCCAAACGTCGGCAGGAGGAACGGAGACCTGCCGACGTTTGGGGAGGTTTGGGAGGCGCCCAAACCTCCCCAAACGTCGGCAGGTCTGCGCGGAGGAACGGAGACCTGCCGACGTTTGGGGAGGTTTGGGGAGGCGCCCAAACCTCCCCAAACGTCGGCAGGAGGAACGGAGACCTGCCGACGTTTGGGGAGGTTTGGGGAGGCGCCCAAACCTCCCCAAACGTCGGCAGGTCTGCGCGGAGGAACGGAGACCTGCCGACGTTGGGAGGTTTGGGGAGGCGCCCAAACCTCCCAAACGTCGGCAGGAGGAACGGAGACCTGCCGACGTTTTGGGGAGGTTGGGGAGGTGCCCAAACCTCCCCAAACGTCGGCAGGAGGAACGGAGACCTGCCGACGTTTGGGGAGGTTTGGGGGAGGCGCCCAAACCTCCCCAAACGTCGGCAGGTCTCGTTCCTCCGCGCCCTGCCTGCCTGCTTCTTTCCGCAGCGGAAAGAAGCAGGCAGGCAGGGCGTGGAGGTCCGGAGACCTGCCGACGTTTGGGGAGGTTTGGGGAGGCGCCCAAACCTCCCCAACCGTCGGCAGGTCTCCGGACCTCCGCGCCCTGCCTGCCTGCTTCTTTCCGCAGCGGAAAGAAGCAGGCAGGCAGGGCGCGGAGGTCCGGAGACCTGCCGACGTTTGGGGAGGTTTGGGGAGGTGCGCGCGCACCTCCCAAACCTCCCCAAACTTCGGCAGGTCTCCGGACGGCGGCGGCTTGGGAGAGGTGCGCGCGATCCTGGAAGCACCGAAGCCTCGGCCGCGCGCAAGTCCTCGGTAAGCTCCGGGCGGTCACTTGCTTCGCGTCTCCTGAGGGAAGGGGGGGCCACTGGCGCGGGCGTGTTTCCTCGCCTGCTGGGCGCCGCGATTTGCCCGGGGAACGCGCGGGCCCCGAATGGCAGCGTGGAGCGAGGAAGCGGACAGCCAGGGCTTCACCGAGAGCCACGGCCACACAGGGTATTCCTGTGTATTCAGGCTTGCAAAATGGCGGATCGAGCCTCTGCTGGCGGCAGAGGCTTGCAGAACGGCGGATCGGCTTATACTCGAGTCAATAACTTTTTCCAGTTTTTGGGGGTGAAATTGGGGGTCTCGGCTTATACTCGAGTCGGCTTATACTCAAGTATATACGGTATCTTAATTATCCTTTCCTGTTATGAAGACCAAGGACTATTTATTGCAGAGATTTTAAGTATTTTTAGAAATTGTTACATATTATGTCACTGGATTTTTTTTTAAAAAAAACCAGACCACTTCTGTTTAGTTGTTTCAGTTTAGACACACACAAACACACACAGAGAGAGATGCACTGCTGTTACTTTTATATTATACATTTGCAGAAATAATTTGGCTTTTCTTTTTTTAGCCTGTTAAACATAAACCAGAGAGAGATTTATTGCTGAGAAATTCCATCCATGCGTGGCATCATTCTGAGGCATCCACTTATATATAATATAGCAAATGTGTCATCCTATTTGACACCTGGATTCTGTGCTATTGTTTAGGTGTGTTTAGACAGCCATGTGATTCAAGTTCCTGGTTAATGATTGAGCCAGGTTTTGCACCGTTGTCCTGGCATGCTTCTAGGGTTTGCTTATGTCAGAAATGAATAAGTGCTGGGTAAAGCTATGAGATATCTTTCTCTGTGTGTTTTCTTCATTTCTCTTGCTTGCTGCTAGCTGCACGAATTAGCAGATGTTTCAGTTGATTCATGATGCTCCATGCCACCCAGTGGAACTAGCCCTTTAATTGCCTGGCATCAGATGTTTGCTGGGTAACACATGCTTTAAAAACCTTGCCAAGGAATTCCACTGTTCTTTAGAGGCCTATGGCACTTGCAGCAAGTAAGGGGTTGTTATTTGATGGGACAACATATGTCTGGTATGCAAGCAAGCAGCCTTTGCGTGTCCAAACAGAGAATAGATAGCCATTTGTCAAAACCCAGGAACCTCCATTAATCAGGGTAAAACATCCTTATCCAATATAATGCCATCTGGAAATTTTAGACTAGAAAGCTTCTTATCCTTGATCACTGACCAACCTTGTTAGAGCCAGTGTGGATGCAGGTCTAAAATTGGGTTAGAGGACAATGGTGTAAGAGACACTAATTCATTTCATTTATTATTTATGTATTAACCCAATGTATACACCTGCTAATTTATCCAAGAATTCTTGGATAGCAAACAAAGTAAAAACAAGGTATATTCTAAGGCCTAAAACTCCAAACTGAGTCTCAATAAAATCACAAAGCCAGTAATCACATAAAGCTAGTTTGGTCTATGGTTAAGGCACCAGGCTAGAAGTCAGGAGACTGTGAGTTTTAGTCCCACTAGGCATATCTTTGGACCAATCACCAGGTGACTGTGAGTTCTAGTCCCACCTCAGGCATGAAACAGGAGACTAAATTAAACATGAAAGCCAGCTGGGTGAATTTGTGCCAGTCATTCTCTCTCAGCCCAACTTATCTCATAGGGTTGTTGTTAGGATAATAGGAGGAGGAAGGAGGATATAAAAATAATAAAGGAGGATATATTTTTTTAAAAAATAAAAGCAACAAAGCGTACACTTGTAAAAAGCAACAACTAGCAGGTAGAATCTTCACAATAAGAAATTGTATGCACCAGGATGGTGTCTGGCCATGTTTTTCTAAGAATCTTAGTCTCTTCTGCAATCAGTTCCACTTTAATTAAGCAGAATGTTGATTTACTTGACCATTTGAGTGTGGGGTTCATCATCCCAGATATCAATAAAATATTAAATTACATCATTTGCCTTGATTTACATAATTGGTGTAATGGCATTACACAAATGTAGTAAATTGATGCAAATGACATAATTCACGGAATTTGTGTAGCAATGTCAATTAACCCCCTTTTCATTTCAGCCCACATCCTGAGTTAACAGCTGAAACTCAGACCCCCACCACAAAGACTTTCCATGTTGGAAGCAATGGATTTCATTGTTAGCAATCGTGCGCTTATCCAGATCATCAAATTTAACTGTTAGGCATGTCACAAAATTAGCACAATTGTCCGTGTCTGAATTGTTTTGAATCAGAAAGGTTGTAGCTCCCTTTGTCCTTATGCCAGTTAAAATTCTACATGGCTATTATTGTGGGGAAAACCTTCAGATCTTGGAGAGATGTCTAATTCATGGAATTTGTGGGGATTCCAGTCATATTTGTCAGGGAAGGATAAGATTACTCAGTTTTGGAAAGTTGCAACTTCCTTCGCCTTCTTCTCCTTTACCTCTAGCATTTGGGGCTGGGATTGTTGTAGGTCTATTGAGTATGATAGATTTGGTCTCCCTGCTGACCTAGATGGTCATTATCTAAGCTAACTGGGGTCAACAGTTGTTTCTAATCATGGAGCATAATATTAGCAATTTGATGGTGGTATTGAGTGTGCCAGAGCAGGTGAAATCATAGTCTTAATTCTTGTTCACTAGGAAAAAGATCTCTTCCTGTAGTGATGCAAGTATAAAAAGATATATCTGTCAGACTTCAGATGCCTGTAAATGTTAGCTCTCCTGATATTTAACCCTTAATTTAGGAATTAGCTTAGCAAGTTTATTTTCCGTATTGCAAATAATAATGAAGCCATGTACTCACAAAAGATTTGTCTATTGCAGTGTGCAGAAATCCCAGCCCTTAGATTCAATAGTCTGTGACCCTCGATTTAAATTCTAGATTCCTCCCCTCCTTTTTAAAAAAGTTTTTGTTCATTCTCCTTAGTAGCCTGAAGAGGCACCTGATCTATGCTTGATATAACAGGTTCTCTTCTATATGGGAACATCTCTATAGGGGTGTAGGAGCAGCTCTGTAGGAGAATATTTGTAGGTTAGGGTTGGACCATGGGGGCCTTGGTGCTTTCTAAACTTGGTTGCTAGCACTTTTAATTCTAACTTAACTTCTCTGGACCTCGCCCCATATTTTTGAGTTTCCTAAGTGCGCCATCATCCTTGTCACATTTTAAATTTTTTTCATTTTGCTTGTTTGAATTTGAATTTAATTTTTTTTTTCATTTTGCTTGTTTCATCAAATTCTCATTTGAGGAAAATTAAATTAAATAAATAATCCCCACTCCCTTCTAACACTGATGATGTTAGTTAGGTAATGCAAGAAGATAATAACCACGCTCAGAGACTACCAGGGACCCACCCAGCCCTGCTTTGCAGATGTGCTTGAATCCATATTACGCGGGACTCCGCTTCCCATTCATCTGAGTTTGTACGACTTGTTGGATTGAGCCTAAGACAGTAAACCATAGCTACAGACTCTGATTAAGGTGTTCCTCCTTAGCCACAGCCTGAACCAAGATCCGAGTGTACAGATAACACAGCAAACCCAATAACAGTGTAACTTAGACCAGGGGTCCCCAACCCCATGTCCGTGGACCAGTACCGGGCCACGGCATGCCAGCAACTGGGCCACACAAACAAGCAAGCCCCATCCACAAGATGCAGGCAGAAAACCCTTTCTCCACGGAACCGAGTCCCCGGTGCCCAAAGGATTGGGGACCTCTGACTTAGACTTAGATTTATGAGCTCCATCCTGTTATTGCTCCTC